>NC_056744.1:892093741-892187288 GCF_019279795.1 Protopterus annectens | reverse complement strand
TTTCCTTACTTCTACAGAAACTACTTGTGCTTTCTTTTTATTTTTGCTATTAAAATGCCTTTCAGCATGCCTAGCATATTCAAGTAATGACTGTAATCTGCTTGTACCATGATCTACCATGTGCTTTGTAATAAAGCTGCTTATGGGTGCTTATGGATTCTAACTCAGATACAAGCAAATGCTGATTGCAGTTCATATTTTCAAGCAGGCTTTGTCCTAATTATCTATAGCTTCTACAGCTGTGTATTTTCTCACAGCACAAGCGGAACTTCTTGTCTAAGTTTCAAAACATTTATACAAGTAGTATTGTTCTATTCATTATTTTCTTAACGCAAGCAGAAATAATCTGCTTCTCAGTAAATTTTCAAACATAAGCAAAGATTTTAACTGACAATACAAGGTCAGAAAGCATCTGCAGTTTGTACAGATTTATGCAGTATGAAATAGAATAAATGTTTTAACCCTTTTCAAGCTCTAAATGCACTAAGCATATTACTAATACACACATTAATACATATTTTTCTGACACAATCTTTTATTTCTAGGCACAGTTTTCGTATCATACTGACCTGTGCGGGCAATGTTTGTTAGCACTACCTGAATGTTGCCACACATATTACCAGATTCCACATTAGTATTATGCACATACGTCTCACTGTGTTACTGCACACACTCTGGTCACAGCTTCACAACATTGGGATGGAGATTGGACATACTTGGCTTATTACTTGGCTTATTACTCTCATAACATTTTGTGGAGTTGCTAGAGTGACAGGTTTGTTCTTATAAATGTCTGACAATCAGTTGTATTTCTTATTTGCTGCCTAACAAAGTCCAAGAAACAGGTATAGAATAGCTACACATACTGGTGAACCAACACAAGATTAAACCCAGTAACAAAAGGCAAAGCACGACCATCCATATAAAAGGGTTTATTAAATCAAGATTTCGAGTTGAAACTCTTTCTTGAAAAAGAGTTTCAACTCGAAAGCTTGATGTAATAAACCCTGTTTTATTTGCTGCCTAAATGTCTGGGATAATCCCACTGATTTGACAGGGGGGACAGGGTGACAGGCAGCAGATATAGGCCAATTTACTGGACATTCTGGACATATCTGTACAGTTGTGGGATATGATTCTGCATACAGCCTACTACCACTCCCAGAATTTGAACCATGGCAGTGTGTGCTAAAAATACAACAGTTCACTTCTCAGTTGAGTGTGCTATGTGGATTTTATTGGCTGTCTTTTCACTGTTTTCTGTCTAAGTCTCTCTCAGTTGTACAATATGACATCTTGTGATTACAACAGTCATATACAGACATTCCTACACAATTTATTTATGTAGCACAGTGTGGGTTACAGTGCTTAATACAACAGTACTATTAAGAGATTGCAACTCTACATTACCATATGATACCAGAGTAGACACATGCAGTCCAGCAATTAGACCTTTATTGTCAGGCTATTATGTTTTTATTTACATACAATATATATGAGACTGCACCTGCCATATTCTCTGGTGTATGCAGTACATGCCTTAAACAATACAGGTTTTATACAGGGAATTACCGTACTACTACGTTGAGATTTATTTCCTATGACAGTCATGCAAGAGTATTACTAACCTCCTTCGCATCGCAACTGCTGCAATCTACAGGCATGGGCTTCCTGGTTTACAGCCCACTTAACTGCCACTGTGAAAGACATGAGGAATATTTAGCCACGCCTATCCATAATATACATGAATTGGCAATTATTAAACAGGTAGTGGCCTGATTCTTGCAAACGGCTGGCACATCCCCCATCCTCCTAGCCTCTTGGATTCACTGATCCAACAGATCCCACTTTCTCCACTTCAGGTCAGCACAGTGATGCTTGACCTGCTCATCATTTTGGGCTATGCCAGTGGCACTGGTGAGAGCATGAGTGAGATGGTCCCAGGTTTCCTCTTTGCATTGGTAACCCTGGTACTGGCCCTGCAGCAATCTCTGGTCGTGTTCTTTCACAATGAGTCCTGCCATGACTCTGGACTCCTGGATGCCCCAGCGCTGTGCATGAAAGCGCCCACCCTCTCCCATACCATTCATCATAGTGTCTTCAGGAGGAAGTCGCAACCAGTTATGAAATGTATTCCCACCTATTGGGTTTAAATAGGGCCAATTTCTGTCAGTTTGCTGTGATTGGACAGTTTTGAAAATAATAAACCATGGGGAAACATGCTTACCTGAAGTTGGTATTGCTTAAAGGGGTATACCAATGGGCAAAATGACTTAGCTGGCCTACACATTGCTTATGCCTAGTAAGCTGAGCTGTGCAATGCTTAGTGTTGCTTAATTTTTAATTTGCATACTATTTGCTTTTTGGCATTGATTTATTATTCATTATATGTTATATATGTGTTTGGTATCCATGATTCATCTGTATGTACACTGTATGGGGTCGTTGTGTTTATTAGGGGATTTCAACACTTTATTACAATGACACCTCACATCTGGGCTTAATGCAGTACTCCAGTTCACATATTTATATTATGTAGTAGGTTATACAACATAAAACTGTATATCGATTCCTTTCACATGTTCAGTTTGATTTTCCTATAGTGAGGATATGTCTGGTGATGCCTCAATCCTATGTACTTCTGTGATGGCTTAGTGGTTAACTACTGTGACTATAGTGTACAGGGTCCTGGTTCAAGATCTGCAAAGGCTGTTTATTTTGTTTCTGGCTAAAACAGCGGCTGTTGCAAACAGAGTGATTAAGGAACTTTTAAGCAATTGTAAGTGGGTTTGCGCAACGGTAAGCAGTGCTAACCTCCGGTTAAATATGGTTAGAGAGTTAGCTTTAATATTGCTTAACCTGTGTGTGCATTGCTTACCCCCACACAAACAGACTTAAACCCAGTTACCACTGCTTAAATATGCTTCCTCTTGATTAACAGTGCTTACTCCCGCTTTCCACCACACTAATTTAGACAGTAATGCAAAATGTATTTTTTGGAAGGTGGTGGATTTGAAAACTATGGATTTATCATTCATTACCCGTTGTACTGTCGATTTGTATCCCTGATTCATGTGTACATATACTGTATGGGGCACTTGTGATTATCTGTGGATTTTATAACATTATGACAGTGACACCTGACATCTGCATTTAATACAGTACTCCATTTCACAAATATATGTTAGTTAGTAGGTTATGCAACAAAAAATATTGTTCATAAAGTGATTTGACATGGAAAATGGAATGTAATGGTGTGGGACTCAAACCGGGAATGACTGCTCACAAGGCAAATGCTCTGCCCACTACACTATTGCAGTACTGCTTCATTTGCATATATCTTGATTGTTATCCTAGTGTGTGATTTAAGCTGCAATAAACATAGTTAAGCAATGGGCAAACCCGCGCACCTACAGTTAAATTTTATCTGTCTGATTAAAAAAAGAAGCTTGTTTATATTTTATATATTAACTATTGCTCTTATAAACTTGGGGGGATGTTGCTGGGGGTATGCGAACACCTATGAGCGGTCTCACTCATTCTTATTCCTAAACTGCTGTTCTTGATTGCAGGAGCATGTATATTCTGTGAGCTCTGCTCTCAGACACACACACACTGCACTCGTACATGCTCCATGTCAGTTTAGGAGCTCAAGCAGCATGCATTCATTAATATGCCTGTCACGCTGCCGTTTTGCTACTAAACGTTTGCTTCCGTGCAGGACTAAGCACTAGCTTAGTCCTGTACAGAAATATAGTGAATCCAGGGGGGGGGGTAGTCTTCTCAATTCTGATGATACATTATGCAAATAACCTTTTCCATTGTTTTTCCACAAAAATAAAGTAAAGTTATGGGTTTTTATGACTCTGCATCTGTCTGGTTCCCTATCCCTTAAATATGGGTTGAACAAGTGCATGTCTCCAATCTTGAGTTATGGGTCTTGCAACTCTGGGTTTGTCCTGTTACTCTTTCCTTAAATATGTGTTGAGCCAGAGCATGTCTTCAGTCTTAAGTTATGGGTGTCTGTGATGCTGGGTTTGTCCTGTTTCCCTGTCCCTTAATATGGGTTGAACAAATGAATGTCTCCAATTTTAAGTTATAGGACTCTGTGACTCTGGGTTTGTCCTGTTCCCTGTCCCTTCAACATGCATTGAACAAGTGCATGTCTCCAATCTTACTTTATGGGTGTCTGCGACTTCGGGTTTCTCCTATTTCTCTCCCTTAAACGTGGGTTGAACAAGTGCACGTCTCCAATCTTAAGTTATGAGTCTTTGTGACTCTGGGTTTGTGCTGTTCCTCTATCCCTTAAATATGGGTTGCACACATGCACATCTCCAATCTTGGAGAATCTCCTCATACTTTAACGACCTAGTGAATAACAAATACAGTGATACTGTCATTCCTGCCACAGTGTTCTCAGGTTATTGTTTCTAATTCTACTTCATCCCTGTACTTTGTGTCCAATGTGCGTATTTATTTTTCAATGTAATTTAATTTCAGCATCAAAGTTAACGGGATATTATTAGCAAAATTTCTCACCACCTTTGTGCAACCAAAGCTGTTCTGAATAACATTTTGTAAATGTATTTAACGTATTTATTTGTTGTGTTGGAGAATTTATTTTACATTGTACACAGTTTGTTAATCTGTAGGTTTTCAGTCCTCCCACATTGTGTGTGTGTGTGTGTGTGTGTGTGTGTGTGTGTATACATATATATATATATATATATATATATATATATATATATATATATATAGTTATATAGTTATATATATATATAGATGGATATACTGTAGATGTATATAATTTTCTATTATAGGTTCATAGGATCATAGGTTGATACTTGGCTATTGGCCCAGAGGCATTTATAAGTCTAGCTAAGAATTTCACCCATGTTCTCTCTAAGTCAACACCTGTTTCCCCTATCCAGCAGGGAAACAGTTGGGATCCCAGGGGTATATTTTCTGTTTCCCATCTAGTCATCCAGGTTCCTTTTAAAGAGGGCTAGAGAAGTACTCTGCTTAACATTGAGTGGAAGTCTATTCCACAGAAGGGGGGGGGTGTCTTTGGGAAAAAATCTATCCCACCAACAAGTTCTATTAATGTTACAGACCAGGTTAAGGCCTTGCTTTTGAGTTGCATGAGTGGAGTTTGTCTTATGGGTATGCAGGAACTCTGTCAAGGCTGGGTCTGAAATGGTCTTGTATGCCAGACACAGGTCACCTCTAAGCAGTCTGTATGAGACTGAGTAGAGGGACAGGGGTTTTAGCCTATCTGTATAGGATAGGTGTTTGTGACCCTGGATTTTCCTGGTCAGGAACCTCAAACTGCTACATGTGCTTGTCAAGGTACATGCCAGAGGGGGCATTGTACTTGATAATGGGTCTGATAAGGGAGGAGTACAGGGATGTTTTGACCAACTTGTTCCTGGATGAAACACCCTTATTTATGAGGTGAGCCATATAGAAAGCCTTCCGTACAACAGATGCAATGTCATGGTAAAAAGTCAGGTTGCTAGCAACCTGTGTGCCTAAGTCCTTCACAACTGATTGCATGCGTAATACATTGTTATTAATCTGATAATTAGTAGGGATGACATTTTCTGCAAAGAGGATAATGATGCATTTCTTGGCATTCAGATTGAGGCCATACTTCTGACAGCAGTCATTAGTTTGGGTAAGGCCCTCTTGGAGGATGTTCACATCACTAGGGGAATTTAAGACAGCACCCAGCTTGCTTTCATCTGCAAACCTGGTCAGCCGCAGACCACTGGTTTTGGCTTGCACCTCAGAAAAATATATCCCAATCAGAAGAGGCCCCAAGACCGATCCTTGGGTTACACTGCTTGTTACCGGTCTACTAGAGGTGGCTTTCCCTACTTTGACTGAGTGGGTTCTATCAGTGAGCCAGTAAGCTACCCATCTGGTAACATACAGGTTGATGCCTAGCTGGGAGAGTTTATCTATTATGCCCAAGTGAGGAATAGTGTCAAAGGCTTTGGCGAGGTCAACGTAGGTGCTGTGCACCGTCTTCCCCTCATCCATGTCTTTGGTGACTGTTTCAAAGAAGTTGACCAAGTTTAACAGGCATGATCTCCCTTTGACAAAATAAAACTGTGTGGGGTCAAGCTTTTGGAAGTTGCCAATGTCCTTGTTTATAAGGTCCATGATGATGCGCTCCATGGCCTTGCAGATCAGGCTAGTTAGGCTGATGGGCCTATAATTGCCTGGGTCAGTGGAAGCTCCACCTTTGTGTAGAGGGATGACAGTTGCTATCCTCCATTCAGCTGGGATGAAACTGGTGCTCAGGCTTTGGTTGAATAGGGTGTGTAATGGAGCTGAGAGCTCATGCCTGAGTTCATGCAGGATGCAGCCAGGGATGTTATCAGGTCCCATGGAGACCATTCTTTTTTCCTTTGAGAGGGCAGGTGCTGGGGATGTCCTGGTTTACTGATGGGGACAGGGGGGTGAAGTTTTCACTGAACCTGCCTGCCAGCAGATTGACTATATCTGTGGAGTTTGTGTATTATGCGCAATATGTATATGCTCAGAACACATTATTGATTACATTTAGAGGTAGTTACACAAATGAGGGTGTGGATAACAGAGTAGGACAGTACACTAATGTGATGCAGGCTAGTCAGCACCCAGATGTACTAAAAGTATAATTCCACATTGTAGGATAACAGCAGAACTGTTTGTATTGTTGAGAAAGTGAAATGAGAGAAAACTATGTATACAGTGTATGAATGTTGTACTACCTGGCATAATATTATTGTACTCCATGATAAGTCACTATGGCTACATTACCCTTTAATGTTTAACTGACTCTCAGCATTATGTCAGAGATTTGCATAGACCTAAAATGTGACATCAACACACTGACCATACCTTGTGTGTACTGTTGCGGACATTTGACAAGGTGATGGCAGTCCTATCCTTGGACTGAGACAACATGTCCTTGTTTTCATTTGATGCATTCAAGTTTGGGGTATAGCACTGTAGGGCTTATCAGTGCATAGCAATGAGAGCAATCAGCAGAGGTGACATACTGAGTGGGAACACTGTTCTGTCACTGGCATGAGATCTGCAGTCTAGCTGTCTAGACAATACACTTTGTGTCAGTAGACTATTTCTCATTCAGGCCTGGGGTGTGTTTGTATGGTTTGGGTGATCCAGAAGTGTACTGGCTAGCCTTATGTAAATGTTGTTGCTCAACCATGTCCTGCTAAGTCTTCCAAGATGACAGTACTGCATCTGTATACGTTTTTAGGTTTTATTACTTCTCTTTACTAAACACTATGTGATGCTATCATGTAACCGATGTACAGACATGATTAATAGGTCTGTGAACTGCAATCTGCATTATTAGATATTTATCATATGTGAAATTTTTAGACATTCAAAAATGACTAGGATTTCAAGTCTGTCAGTAACACACGAAGAGGATGTTATTTTCAAACCGCATGAACATAAATGTATATTGTGTTACATACATGCATGCATACATACATATAAAAGTAGCTATTTGTCAAAATATAGGGTTATAGATGGCATGAAATTTTTGGTTGCAGCACTTACTTTTTACTGCCTTAGTAAAAGTACCCCTGTAATTACCTACTATAATATACTAGGAATGGTACTGAAAAGTATATGGGAAATGTATAGACTGCATCTATAATATACTAGGAATGGTACTGAAAAGTATATGGGAAATGTATAGACTGCATCTATAATATACTAGGAATGGTACTGAAAAGTATATGGGAAATGTATAGACTGCATCTATAATATACTAGGAATGGTACTGAAAAGTATATGGGAAATGTATAGACTGCATCTATAATATACTAGGAATGGTACTGAAAAGTATATGGGAAATGTATAGACTGCATCTATAATATACTAGGAATGGTACTGAAAAGTATATGGGAAATGTATAGATTGCATTTGCTTCAGCTTTCAAATGCTAATCAGTGTAAACCAGCCAACATTCAGGAAAGATGTGAAAGTTGAAAACGTTTTACCACAATGAATGATGGAAAGTAGTGAGAAAAGAAATCAAGTAGGATGGAATCACTATTAGACAAATAGTTATGGTGTGATTTCTGAAGGATAACATACAGCATCAGCTAATGAGAAAATAGTTTTAGAGCAGTGATTAGATTCAGTTCCAAAGCTGCATGACATTTTTATAGAAAAGATGCAAAATATTTTATTATTTTAGGATATTTGGACATTTGTTAGTCAACGTGTTTCTTTGCAAGGCACAACTGTCCAAAGCAATGGTGTGCTGTAAAATGAGGGAAATATGTAGGACTATAAAAGTGCACCTACATCATCACACACACACACACACACACACACACACACACACACACACACACACACACACACACACACACACACACACAAAAGCAACACTAATAACACACTGTATGAAAAATAATTGATAGTGGAGGGGAAAACATTTGTAGCAACAAGCACGAAAAATACTATTGCCTAGGCTTGAATACTTATTTGCAAAAGCAGGTACATAGTAAAGTAGCTATCACTTCACTGCTAAAGAGGCTGCAGGTCTATGTGTGACAAGAAGATAGCAACTCTAGCTGAGTAAAATCCAGTCATTCAGCTAATCTAATTGCTCATGAGCGGGGGAAGGAAAATACAAAAGGACAAACTGCAGCTGCAAGTTCTAAGCATTTCCTCTAAAACCCCCCACTGAGAGTTTGTGTAATCTGACCTGCAGTATGCTAAAAAGGCTATCTGAAAACCTTGCCTCTAGCTGAACATGTGACTTACAGAGTACTAAAATGTAAACAAACTCCTCTAGCAAAAAATCTGAGCCAGTGCCCCTTTAAGAGATCTATGCCACATACACCTCTCAAATGCCCCTGATTTCCTATGTCAGCCCTGATTTGGCCTAACATTTTTGCCCTATGCCTCTTAGAAGTTTTAATTTTCTAGTAAACTTTGAGGATTACAGTCAGTCAATAACACCAGCTATAAGAGTTTCAAGGTTCTTATTGTTCTGAAAATGCATGTTGCTAGAAAACCTTATTTTCTATTGACTTTCTAAGTAAATTAAGTAATATTTAAAACAAATCCCAGATTTTGAGCATTTGTTATCTTATTATTTTTGGATTTATCCAGAATTCTTCAGCAAATTAGTTGAGATTTGATATCACATAAAAATTTGCTGAGACACAAAGCACTGTGACAAGCTGTTGTCCCTTCTATGTGAAGTCTTGGGTATAGGTCGAAAATGAAGGAACACTAAAATTTTGATATCAAGAATCAGTCTTAAGACCACTCAAGTCATTGAGTAGGTATAATGCATAGATTAGGACAATGCTTTTTTCAGGAAGAGCTGGCAATTCTTGAACTTTATACAATTTTATAAAAAAAAATGACAGAGAAAGTGTTCCCAATTTTCTAAGTAAAACAGAAAATGGTAAACCTCAGCTTTGGCCAGCTAAGAACTTGCTATATTCAACTGGACGTATAAGAGAATTTAAGTACCTTTATCTGCTCTTTTTTTTTCAAAAAAATACAATATTTAAATTAATTTTAACTGTGTGGAAGGAATATTAGCTGAACTGGAAGTTAGTCAGTGTTTGCTGAATGTTGTTATTTGCTAGTAATTACAGGTGTGGGGGTAGTCACATTCTTTGATTTCCTGTCCTTGCCTATTTAAGTGGTACAGTGTGAAATATTTTCTTCTTAAAAACCTCAGCTTTGGCCGGCTAAGAACTTGCTATATTCAACTGGACGTATAAGTGAATTTAAGTACCTTTATCTGCTCTTTATTTTTCAAAAAAATACAGTATTTAAATTGATTTTAACTGTGTGAAGGAATATTAGCTGAACTGGAAGTTAGTCAGTGTTTGCTGAATTTTGTTATTTGCTAGTAATTACAGGTGTGGGGGTAGTCACATTCTTTGATTTCCTGTCCTTGCCTATTTAAGTGGTACAGTGTGAAATATTTTCTGCTTAAACCCTCAGCTTTGGCAGGCTAAGAACTTGCTATATTCAACTGGAAGTATAAGAGAATTTAAGTACCTTTAACTGCTCTTTTTTTTCAAAACAAATACAGTATTTAAATTGATTTTAACTGTGTGGAAGGAATATTAGCTGAACTGGAAGTTAGTCAGTGTTTGCTGAATTTTGTTATTTGCTAGTAATTACAGGTGTGGGGGTAGTCACATTCTTTGATTTCCTGTCCTTGCCTATTTAAGTGGTACAGTGTGAAATATTTTCTGCTTAAAAACCTCAGCTTTGGCCGGCTAAGAACTTGTTATATTCAAATGGACGTATAAGAGAATTTAAGTACCTTTATCTGCTCTTTTTTTCAAAACAATACAGTATTTAAATTGATTTTAACTGTGTGGAAGGAATATTAGCTGAACTGGAAGTTAGTCAGTGTTTGCTGAATTTTGTTATTTGCTAGTAATTACAGGTGTGGGGGTAGTCACATTCTTTGATTTCCTGTCCTTGCCTATTTAAGTGGAACAGTGTGAAATATTTTCTGCTTAAAAAACTCAGCTTTGGCCGGCTAAGAACTTGCTATATTCAACTGGAAGTATAAGAGAATTTAAGTACCTTTATCTGCTCTTTTTTTTTCAAAAAATACAGTATTTAAATTGATTTTAACTGTGTGGAAGGAATATTAACTGAACTGGAAGTTTTCACTCTGCTCTTCAGTTATCTTAGTGGCCTTGCAACTGCCCGCCCCTCTTGTAAATTTGTGTTTGAATACTCCTTCTGGGCCCATCTCATTTGCTCACTCAGCTGAGTGCAGTGAGATCATATTCTGATTTCAGGCAATCCTACTGTGTACAAAGAGAGCATCTGGGAAACAGAAAAAAAAAATTAAGCTTGTTTCCTGCCTTTCCTGTTAAGTGGTATAGACTATTTGTAGGCTTCTGAGCCCCCAAGCCCTTCTGTGTTGGAGGGAAGCCTTCTAGCTTAGTTTTTTTTTTCTTATAACTACCAGTTTTCTAGTTTCAGCACTCAAATCTGTTTCTTTGATCTCAGCACTTGTTCAGAAAAAAAAAAAAATCATCTGCTTTTACTGTACTTGTGTTTCTACCTACTTTTTTACTTTTGCATCATCTTAAAAGTACTCAATTGTATTTATTACTACTTGGTGTAACTCATTCTAAGTCTTTTGGTTTAAACACTTGGGCTTCGGACCAGTTGTTTTGCACTGAGAGGGTTTGTGGTCTGCACTGTAGTGGCAGAACAGGTAGCTTACATCCTTCTAGGTTGGGAACTGCTGATTGAGGGCTCAGTGTCTGTTATTCTAAAAGTGTATTAATTCTGGTTTAAGCACTTGGGCTTTCAGGCCAGTTATTTTACATTAAGAGGGTTCATGGTCTGCACTCTTGTGGGAGGAGAGGCTGGACTCTGCCCTTCTGAGCTGGGAATTTCTGGTTGAAGGCTTATAGTGCATGCATATCTGAACTGCTTCTTACTGAAGTTGGTGCGCCTTGTTTGCTGTGGCATAGACTGGATTCGGGCCTGCTGGATCTAGCTTTGTTTGTGTAACTTGAGCACTAATCCAGGCATTCTCTAAAGTATTCAATTGTATTTGTTACTGCTTGGTAGTAACTTGATTAAAGTGTAGCTATCATTCTAAGTCTTTTGGATTAAGCACTTGGGCTTCAGACCAGTTGTTTTACATTAGGAAGGTTTGTGGCATGCACTGTGGTGGCAGGACAGGTAGCTTTCATCCTTCTAAGTTGGGAACTGCTGATTGAGAGCCCAGTGTCTGTTATTCTTAAAGTGTATTAGTTCTGGTTTAAGCACTTGGGCTTCAGGCCAGTTATTTTACATTAAGAAGGTTTGTGGTCTGCACTCTTGTGGGAGAAGAGGCTGGACTCTGCCCTTCTGAGCTGGGAATTTCTGGTTAAAGGTTTATAGTGCCTGAATATTTGAACTGTATCTTACAGAAATTGGTACACCTTGTTTGCTATAGTATAGACTAGATCCAGGCCTGCTGAATCTAGCTTTGTTTATATGCTTGTTGTTTGCTTGCTTGTTATTTCCCTGGAACGCTAATTCCACCTAATACACGGCTTCTCAGCGCTTCTGTGGATCACTAGTGATATCTGCATTGCTTACTGTACTTATTTCCTTGTTTCACTTGAAAGAAAGTTACTGTTTGTCATTTTTGCATTTAAGTTACCTGTAACACATTGCACTTAAGTTACCTGGCACTTACTCACTAAAGCAATTATACAAGTCAGCACTAAAAATTAAAAGCACTACACCCTCACTCCCCACTGGCCCTGGTTTTCAATTATTAAGGAATTCCCAATATTATTCTAGCATGTCCAAAGTTCAGTTGTCAATCTCCTCTCTGGTCCAGCTGGTGAATCTGGGAATCTTGAGGCAATGTTACAACTGCCTCATGTACACAGACAACCCTCTCCTCCTCCCAACAAATTCCAACACATGTGAGAGATGCAACCATATAGCCAAACTGGAGGCTAAGCTCTCTCAACTCAGTACTGGCATAACCAGTCAGGAGGAGAAGGAAACCACACTCACTACAATTCCAGTCTCACATAGACCTACCACGACAGCAAACCAAACACATAATCACACAAAAACATACTGAGGCTCTAAATAAAGATCTGCCAAGCAGCAGAGACCTCCAAAGCAGACACCCAAGCAGCCGCTACCCCAAAACAAAACACGTGCAACACATATCTCACAAAGCCAGTGTGCCAAACAGTCACAGCCCTTAAGACTAAACAACACACCTGATACACTTGTAATAGGTAACTCTATCGTCAGGCACACTAACGTCCCGCTCACCAGGCTGAACAAGGAGAGGGTTACGGTGAGCAGCCTGTCGGCGCTAGGATCCGCCACATAACACAAGCACTCAGGTCACTCCAAGGCAAGTACAAATATGACTCAGTCATTGTCCATGCTGGTGTGAATGACCTGAGACGTACCTCCCTGGACTACATGAAAAGAGACATAAAGGAGCTCTCTGAGCATGTAGCCCAGGCCAGTATGACCCTGACCTTGAGTAGCATCTTACCCTCACCAAGAATGATGCCACAATATGAAGACAAGATGATCAATTTCAACAATTGGCTTAAGTACTGGTGTCATTCAAAGGGGAGCCAATGCCTGTCAGCTTGGGATGATATGCTCGACTAGCCACGATGCTTCGCTAGGGACGGCTTGTACCTGTCACCCCTGGGCTTTCGGATATTGGCAAAGGCTCTTGCTACCCCCATAGTGCCTTTTTTAGGCAAGGCTCAAAAGACAAACCCACCTCCTTAGGTATCACAAGGGATAAGAAACTAAGAGTAATGCTACTCAACGCCAGAAGTCTAAACCTCAAGATGCATGCACTCGAAACTCTCCTTAGCATGGAGAACATCGATATCTGTGCAGTAACAGAAACCTGGTTCAGGGCTCCCGAGAGCACACCAGCACTACCAGGTTATACCTCATACCATGCTTTTCAGCCCCAAAACTTGGACCGAACCACAAAAGGAGGGGGAGTATTGATATTCATCAAAGATACCCACACCTCCAGGTTGGTGGCAAAGCACAAAGCATCAGAGACTATCCATGTGCAACTAACAGTGGGTAAAACTGCCTTCCAGTTTATAGCCTGCTACAGACCACCCTCCCAAACCCAGGAACCCCACTCGGCCTTCCTGAGAACACTGGAAAATATGAAGGTCTCTCCAAACACCATTATATTGAGCGACTTCAACTACCCAAACATAGACTGGGAGCATTACTCTAGCTCCAACACCCTAGCCCAAAGGTTCCTAGAATTTATAAACTCAAATGCTATGGAACAACTTGTTACCACTCCCACAAGAGGGGAAAACATACTGGACCTGATCATCACCAACATGGGGACTCTATGCTCCAGACCAGAAGTGTATCCCTCACTGGTAAGATCAGACCATAAACTAATCTCACTGGATATTCACATCCCGACCCCACCACCTGCCCAGAAAACCACAGTGAAAAACTTCTCTAAAGCAAATTTCACACTCCTCAAAACTGAGGTGGAATCCTTCAAAGCCCCCGGGCCTGTGGAAAATATGGCTCAGACCGCAGAATCCTTTATAAACGCATTCTATGAACACCTTCAGGAATGCATGGATCATGCGATCCCAAATAAAACCAAGACCCAATCCTCCAAAGGCAGATGTCCTGTTTGGTGGACCCTAGCCATAAACAAACTATACAATAGAAGGAGGAAGCTACTAAATGATAGAGCAAAATCCCAAAAAGGAAGGCATCACTGATCAGTATTAGCAAAAAACTATGGGCACACATAAAATTGTCTAAGGCCAGCTTCGAGAGAAACATTGCACAGGACACTAAGGATAATCACAAGGCTTTCTTTAGTTATGTTAGGAACCTGGGTGGCAATTCCCAGATATGCTCAGAATTAGTCCAAAATGACAAAAAATACACCGAACCCACAGACATTGCCAACATCCTAGCTGACAGGTACAGCGCAAACTTCTCCCCCTCCTCCCCACCAAAAGGGCAAATATCTATCCCAGCAGAGTGCTGCCCCCCTGACATCTCAGATGCTCTCCAAAGCAAAAAACACAGCATCAATGGGACCAGATGGTGTCCCGGGCTGCGTCCTACATGAACTCCAAGAAGAGCTAAACCCAAACATAAAACTACTGTTCAATCTCAGCCTTACTACAGGATATGTGCCCAAAGAGTGGCGTACAGCAACAGTGGTCCCTCTCCATAAAGGTGGTGCCTCAACAGATCCTGGAAACTATCGCCCCATAAGCCTGACTAGCTTGGTCTGCAAAGCTATGGAAAGGATCATCATGGACCTCATAAATAAAGATATTGGGGACCTACAAACACTGGATCCTACCCAGTTCGGCTTTGTTAAGGGCAGATCCTGCCTCTTAAACCTGGTTGATTTCTTTGAAACAGTCACCAAGGCCATTGACGAGGGGAAGGTGGTCCACACAGCCTACCTGGACTTCACAAAATCCTTTGATACAATACCCCACTCTGGCATTATAGATAAGTTCAACAGCTTAAATATAAACCCCTATGTCACTAGATGGATTGCAAACTGGCTCAAGGATAGAACCCACATGGTTAGAATTGCTGGAGCCATGTCAGACTCCAAACCAGTTACAAGTGGTGTCCCACAAGGCTCAGTCCTGGGACCTCTCTTGTTTGGTATATATTTCTCGGAGGTACAGGCCAACACGGAAGGACTGTGGCTGACCAAGTTTGCAGATGACTGCAAACTGGGCGCCATAATTGACTCTCCAGCTGACACAAGTATCCTCCAAAAGGTACTCATAGAAACAGACAACTGGTGCCAGAGCCATGGCCTCAAGCTAAATGCCAAAAAGTGTATAGCCATCCCCTTTTGCAAAAACAAAGTGCCCACAAATTACCACATAGGTGGTAATCCATTAAGTACAGAAGAAGTAATTAGGGACCTGAGGACCCAAGTTGATAGCAATCTCTCATTTGACAACCACATGGCCAAAGTGGTTAGAAAAACATTTTATATAGCCCACCTAATCATGAAGGGATTCACATCTAGATCAGGGGAGGTCATCGTGCCTCTTTACTCATCCCTCATCAGGCCCATAATTGAGTACAATGCCCCTTTTGGGATGTACCTTACCAGACACCTACAGCAACTGGAAAGACCCCAAAAGTACCTCACCAAGAGGATCAAAGGGCTCAAACAGATGCCATATGCTGCCCGGTTAAAGAAACTCCAGCTCTACTCAGTGGCATACCGCCTGTTCAGAGGCGATCTGTGCCTGACGTATAAAGCCATGTCCAACCCGGAATTAATGGACATGCTGCACCTCAGAAAATCCAAATCCCATCGAGCTACGCGCTCGAGAGACTTGAACCTCAGCACTGAAATAAATAGGACATGCTGGAGGGACAGATTCATAACCCAGAGGCTCCCTTCACTCTGGATTAAAATCTCAGTCCAGGTTAGGCAGAGTCCCTCATTGACTCTCTTCAAGTCTCTTCAAGAGTGGATGGGAGATCGTAGGTTTACCCCGGGTATCACTTCTGTGTCACTGTTAGACAGAGGCACAGTATACTAACCTCGAAAAAGGGCATAGCAAAATAAATTTAAAATGGGTGGCGAAAGCCAAACACATTCTGGCTAGGCTTATAAATGCCCTAGGGCAGATAGCCTAGTATGAACCTATGAACCTATGAACCTATGAACTGTGATAGGCTGCTGTGTTGCCATTCCCCAGGTCAGTCCAATGTGTAGGTATGTCTTAAATATAAACTTAAAAGTAAATGTGTTAAACAGAAGGCATAGTGAAGGTTATTAGGACTCATCCAAGTAAGGGTTCTTTGTTTGCTAGTTGTGAAATGATATGCGTGAATCTACAGAGAGTTTAGAAAAGAAAGTATGACATTACAAAGTCTGTGTGACTGCTCAAGCCTCTGGTAAACTGCTGCAGCTAGGATTTTAAATCTAAGCTTTACTTTTCAAAGAAATACATTGAATTTATGTTCAGCACATTGGAAAATAAAATTGCTGTTTCCTGCATTGCTAAGCTACCACTGTGTTTTGTGAATATACCATGATCAAGGGAATAAATGTGCCCATTCATTCATTTAGTTTAGTTTAAATATGTTCCTTAACTTTAGGACCACAGCAGAAAGTACATCAAATGGGTGCAACTTCCTGTCTGAATGTTAAAAAAACTGGCAATAACAAACTAAGCAAAATACCTGTGCTACCATTCTCTAAGTCTACCCAATAGGAAAAATAAGCATAGTTTAATTTTCTTGGATTGTTTTTTTTTCCTAGCTAAATTCCCAATAGGTATTTTCTGAGGATAGATGTAAATCAGTTCTTTATGGAAATAAAAAATAATAATAAACAGTTAATATTAAATGCATACTTTAATGCATTAATAGTGTACTATGTGTACACAAGTGAAATATACAGACTGATAAGATGAATGAGGTGTTAGACAACGTATCTGCCCACTACAAAGCTATACTGCAGCTGTATTTAAAATGCAAAGTTGCATGGCATTCCAAGCCCGATAACAGTATCTCTTAAAGAATACTTATACCACTATATTTAATGTCCAAATTAGTTTTAAAGAAGAAAAAAATATAAAGATTATAGTACATTACATACAGCAAATTGGCATATACCATTGTATATGTATACTATGTGCATCAATGATATACATTGGTATGTGGAACTGAAAAAGCAATGCAGATGGATTTAAGAAAATGCATTGTGGCCATACAGCAAGAGGTTCTCCCATTCGATTCTTGGCTGGAGCACCTTCTGTGTGGAGTCTGCATGTCCTCCCCACGGTGAAGTGGTATTCGAAAGACATGCGTGAATGGGCGTGCCTTCGTTGAAGGTTGGGCATCAAGATGGCACCTCGGCACTGTAAAAATAAAAATCTACTGCCAATCATTAGCGGACCGGAGTTCTGCTGTGGCGACCTCTAACCCAGAAAAGCTGAAAGAAGTACATAGTTGAACACTATGTACAGTTATTACAGCAAACTGTTTTCTTTTTTTTTGCCTTGCAGACCTAGAGTGTTCATGCACAGTGGTTTGAATGGAATTGTCTCATTTAGCAGACTGAGGAGCTGGTGTAGTTGTATTAGTAAATTAGAATTAAGGCCAGTCAGTGAGAGTATTCTGGTTGAACTGAATTATCACCAATAGAAGCACTTTCAGTCTGAGAAGGTGGTGATGATCTCTCTAGCTTTGATAACATTTGTACTGAGTATCTGACTCTCAAACAACTGAATGTCTACTGGATCTGGATGTTTAATCAAGTATTTGTCTGTACACTTGCAACTCCATTCCTTTAAGCAGATACATCCAGGAGGCTCAGCAGATCCAGTCAGAGTTCAGGAATATTTCCTTTCTTTGACAAAAAAAAAAACATAATTTTTTCTTACCCTTTCACCTTTTTATAAAATGGAATGATTTTTGGATGATCTGTCATAATAAAATGTCTGTTTGCATTATCTGTCTTGCAGCAGTTCAGCAGCTGTAAGGAATATCAGGTAGGTATCTTAGAGTTAAGATCTCAGTCCATCAAAGCTGGGAAATTACAAATAACTGACTGGAGTTGTCATACATTCTGATGAGATTTTTAACTATGTGGCCCATGTGTTTGAAGAAATCTAAGACCGCAGCAATGCCTATAAACTTATAAGCTGAAGTTGATTTACAAAGTTTTGAAACTCCTGGCTCAGAGACTGAATGCCTTTATTTTATATTACTTCATCTGTAATTCCAGCTATAGCAATAGATAACAGTGCAAAATCATTTTGACTTATGCTGTCCTGTAACTACAAATTTCAAGTAGCAGTCTATGCATAAAAGATAATTGTGTCTTTATAGCAAAACAAATCAACACCAACTTTGAATGAAATGGAATCAGAGTGTAATGTGTTGTCATCTCCTATGTTTGATTTTGATCCCTGAGCATATTATAGACTTGACATTCCTGCACCATTTTCTCTGCCTCTTAAGGCAATTCAGGCCAATAAAGAGTATCATGTTCCCTTTCTTTACATTTCAGTCACACCTAGGTGTGACTTATGAATTTTCTCCAATACAGAATTTTGCAACTATGTAGAAATAATGACTCTTGTCACCTTTGTTAATTAAGCCATTGGTCATGTCACTCATATCTATTTAAAGTATGTGACTCCTTAATGACATTTGACAACCTGAAGAAGCATTGCTAAGATAACAGCTTGTGCCATCTATATTTGCTACACCTTTCCACATTGCATGCTTTTAATAAATTCATCCTCTTTTGTAGTTCAAAACCAAAGTTTTGGTGGACCTTTGTATAAAAAGCTTTGATTGCTAGAGTGCTCATCTCAATATGGTAGACAAATGTGGATGGTTGGATGTAATGACGTAACATGATCATGGGTGAATGTAAAGATTTAACATGATCATGGCTGTATGTAATGGCTTAACGTGATCATGGTTGGATATAATGTCTTAACATGATCATGGTTGAATGTAATGACTTAACATGGTCTAGCCAATCTGTCATTAGCAAATGAACTTCACAGTCTTCAATTACACAAACTTTAAGCTCTTTTAGAGTCCCAACAGACATAGATAATTGAGACATAATCTACATGGCTCTAGATCTTTCTCAAATAAAATGTCTTTATACACTTGCAGATACGGTTTGCTTAATGTAATAGCTACATGCATTAATTTGCTAGAGTTCTACTGAACGTGCAGATCATCTTTTTGCAAAGACAGTGAATCTTTTTCCCTTAAATATATCCATGATGTTTTAGACAACCAAAAAACATCTTCTTTTCTTTTTGGTCATAGTATGGCTGATCATTGACATACTTTACCTATAATGTATTGACCTAGCTTCCTGCAATAATATTGCATCAAAACCTGTTAACTAGCATCTCCCAGCAGAGTAGTAGGTTGTGACACATTATACCATTTGAGTATGATGTACTATAGTAAGCAGATAGTCAAGCCTTCAGTCTTTCTCTTGCACCATTGACCAAAACCATGCTACTTCATACCCTTGTAGCTTCATACCATGAACCTGCAAATATATTTAAGCAAGTACATAAATGATCTTTTATCATGAAGGTTTTGTATAGTCACAGTTGCACTGGCTTCATCACAATAATATTTAAGACCTTCTGAAGGAAATGCAGATCTTGTGTATAGGAGAGAAGTTTCAAAAAAATTTGCATTTATTTTTGTTCGACTTCAAACCCCTTTGCCTTAGTCTATCTTGCAGCTTTACCAGACACATTACATTCTTGCTTGGTAGCTTTCTTACAGTGACAGTGGCTGTACCATTTAGTCCTTCAATGATTTCTGCCATATATCTCTGGGACACATTTGGAATTGAAGAGATTCCAAATGGCAACCTTAAAAATCTATGTATATCCATAGATGCATTAAATATATATGACTTAAAAATAACTTAATTTAGCCTAATTTACCAAAACCATTGCTTAGCATTAAGATCAGAGAAAAACATGATTGGGTATAGTTATACCAATCTCATCAGTTGTCTGAAATGGGTAATGTTCCCTTATAATCCCTTTGCTTAAGTCTTGAGAATCTATGGATAGTCTATGTTTGCTCTGCCTTATGACTGTTACTATGCTATGTACCCTTTCATTTGTTTCAGTTTGCATAACCATGACCAGTATACTTTCTATGGAATTTCATTTTTTACTCACCTTTGAGAGATAAAGTTTCAACTTATCAAGACACGTAAGCAGAGACTATAACAATGTGGAAGAAGGTCTTACAGATAGATAGTAGCAGTAACAGAAAAAGAAATTTAGTAATAAAATAATTTCCAAGCATTATTAAAACTGCTACTAATGAAGTAAATCCGTATAACATACAGAAGGAGGTGGTTCAAGGTACATTTTGAATGAGAAGTTCATTCTTAGCATACAAAGATTTACTGGTTGCATGAAATTTAAGTATGTCATGACTTAGGAACGGGGTCCATTTCTGTTGCCCCATTTCATCTCTAAAAATATGAAGAGACAAAAAAAAGATGAATCTTAATAGGATACTCTCCTTGCAAACAGTAAGTCTTGAATGAACTCAGAATAATTCTTTGAAATATCTTCAAGATTTTGCAACACACATTCAGTACTCTGGGAATTAAATTCTTGGGACTGCACTGATGTACAGTGATGAGACTGTCTCCTGTACTTTTAGATGTCTTAGTATGACATTATGTTTTCCTGCATCTAGTACAGTAATTGATTGAACCTGTTTTATGAGGTCATTCTATGGTGCTGCACAAAAGTGCAAGACACCTTTGCAACTGTAATTTTCAACAGCGTGCATGCCCTGGATTATTTTGACATTTAGCTTTACTTTTTCAGCAATTGTACTACTTAATGAATCAGTCTGTAAAGGAAGAGGATGAAGCTGTTTAAACATATAACATGTCTCACATATATTATGGTGCCAAGGCAGATGCCATTTTAAGGAAATGTGATTCAAGGTGTTGATATGTATTTTTCTCTCATTCGAGTTTCCTATTAATAACACATTTGGTTCTGCAAAACATATATATAACCTTGTGGCCCTTTCTCTTACAAATCTAAAAGGAAATTAAAGGAATAGAAATGCACAAATACACTGTTTGAAATTTAAAATATAACCTTTTGCATGTACTCTGCTATAAAGTTATAAAATGTAATTACAGTCTGCTTTAAAGAAATAGATGATTAGACCTATGAAAAGAAAGCAGACATTAAAATACAGACAGTTAAGAGATGTATGTGTAATGGTGATTTCTACTTTTCATGGACAGATGTATTTAAGTCCTTGTCCTTTGGAGGTAGCAGGTCTGGTTTAGTTAATTCTGCTGTGGGAATGCACACTACTAAAATAAGCTGATGTAACATTTATTCTGAAAAACTAAATGATTCTAGAGAATAGGTCTGGAAAACTGGAATATAAAAATATTTGAGACTGGTCTTTTTTCTGTCTTGTCTTTACTTAGAAGATAGTGAGGTGAACACTCCCCTGTAAGTTTGCTGTCTGCGATTTCTGTCAGTTATCTTTTAGAAGCTTATAACAATAAGGATTCAGTACTCTAAGCTATAAGTAGTTAAAGGTTTTTCTTTAAGTATCCCTGTCAGTGTAACTTTTTTGAAAGCCTTCTGCACTTTTTTATTCCCCTGCATATTTACATTTAAATTTATTTAAATTTAGCTGCACTATTTACATTATTGTTTAAGTAAAGCTCATTTATGTTTATTTATTATTTTTTCAGGCTATTCCTATTGTCATTCATATACGATTGATATTTATTATCTGAGAGGAAGGTTATAATTTACCATGGTATTTTAACTAGACCTGGTTCCCATCTCTGCGTAGTTAGATAATTTGTGTTTACTACCAGTGAAAATATCTGTTTGTGTGATTTCTTATTTGCCTCAATCAAGTGTATCAGAAAAGGTGTTCTTCTCTTTCAGATAGCGATTCCCCATCTAGCATTGGAGATATTGGGCTAGACTATGCCTCCCAGGTGTCTTCCCCTGATTCCTTAGAAACAAAGAAAGAAAGAAAAAATTCCCTCAGATTCTCTAGTGTAATGCATTTAATTTTGAGGTACTGTAGGTAGGATAAGGGACAACTAATGGGGAGAAAAGTAAATTTCTGAAGCTCAGACAAGGTATTATGATTGTTTGCAAGTAGAGACCCCTAAATCTTTGTCCTTCCCTACTGTCATTGGTGCTCTGCAGGATGCCTGTAATGGTTATGTACTACTCCTGACAGTCAGCTCTTGCACCCCCCAAAAAAAATTGACAGACTTTACAAGGTGGCACAATCCCACAAGTTCCTATTTTACAACCCAGTAGCAGACCCATGTGTGATTTCTGCAGCTAAGGATTCTAATTCTAAATACTTTATTGCTAGTAATCTTGTGGCTTCTGAAAAGGATAGAAAGGCTTTTGATTGATGTGGGAAAATGTTTATACATCCTCTAAATTAAAATCAGGACAGTTAACTGTCAGGCTGACTTAGCAAAATACCTGCTGGCAGCATTTGGTATAATGAATAAGGCAGTTGCTGAATTTTCCTCTTCTAACATTAAATCCTCCTTACTCTGTATGATTTCTTCTGACACAAGTCACTAAACATTTTTAATGTGTTCATATGATGTTTCTGGTGCAGAAACTTGAGGTACTGTAACTGGGTCAGTTATGTACAGGTATACATGGCTTAGAACCCATAATCTACCTGAAGATTTCAAGTAACAAATTCTTAATGCTTCCATATACAAGGACATACTATGTGGTAGCTTTTCGGAGATTTGATGAGAAAGGAAAACTCATCCAAGGGGTCAAATGGAATTTTTAATCTCTTATTCCTAAGAATGCCAGGAATTACCCTTCCAGTCCTGTGCAGTTCTGCAGAATACATTTTAAAGTATCCCAACAGCAATTTGGGAAACAACAGTACTCAAAAAATAATGAGAAGGCAATTCAAAGAAAAAAGGAGTCCTACCCAGTCCTAAGCACTTTCTAAGACTTATGTCTACCTTTTTTGGGGTGGATTTGGTATAATGATTAAGGTTTTCAACTCACTGATGCAAGGTACACGGTTTGATTCTGACCTTAGGATATTGGTTAGGCTTAAAATGACTGTTCAGGTCACTTAGCCTAATGTTCACCTTTCTTTGGAAAGACCACTGGGTAACAAAGAGAACTGAACATGTGAACCAGAAAAAGAAAATCTTAAAAAGTGTTTGTTGAAGTTTCTGTGAATAGATACATTCACTATGAACTACCTCCCATCCACTCCATCCTATCATTTCCCATATGTTACCTCAAGTCTTCATAGAACCAGTTCCAGATTGTAAGAAAGGCAAAAATATTTTATTCAAGACTTTTCCAAGTGCGCAAAAAGGGAGAAACCTTGAGGCCTGTACTGGAATTGTCCTTCTTAAACTTTTAAGTTTAATCCAAAATTCACTATGTTCAGTCTTCTGTCTCGTTTCCTTCTGATTCCTTTATTATGTTTTTAGTGACTCTGGATGATAGAATTTTGATTCTGTAAGGCATCTTTGTTTGTGGACTTGCAACAGGTATTAAAGGAGGCTAGGAAACCTTCCACTAGAAAATCCTATCTAGCCAAATGGAAAAGAGTTTTTAGTTGGTGCCAGAAGAAGAAGAAGAAGAACCAGGACCCAAACAACGCAGAAGCCCCACTGGCTTTCCTCTGTTTGTGTGAATTGCTTAATTCAGGCTATTCTTACTCTTCTGTAAAACCTTACCTTTCAACAATTTTTATGTGTCTGCCTTTAAGTTCCCTCTTTCTTCTATATTCCAAGTAAAACAATTTCTGAAAGGGGTTTTGCATATTTGTCCACTAAGTAAATAGGTGGCTCTTCCCTGGAATTTCAATTATGTTTTAGAAAAAACTCACTTCACTGTCCTTTAAGAAAGGTCATCAAGCTGATTTCAAATACCAGGAGATAACTTTTAGCCAGGATAGGTTTCCTTTTCTCTCTGTCTCATTTTTCTCATGACAAATAAATAATCAAATTGTCAACCTTGTCAAATTGTTTCCTTATCACTAACTGCCTTTCCTAGAGAGGAAAGAAACGTCTGAATTTCACCACCTGGATGTCTGATTTTATACCAGCATGCCCTTGTGCTTCCTCTGCCATAACACCATTTTGGTGTTGGGGGTTGGCATAATGATTAAATTGTTAACCTCACAGATACAAGGTAAAGGGTTTGTATCTCACCTTTGGAAAAAAAATATTAGGCTTAAAATGAACCAGAGGGGCAGCTAGCGTAGTACTAACTTACCTATAAGAAAGGTGCCCAAATGCTTTCATAGGTTTTCCAGATATTCAGTCTTTGATAGGATAGTCCCTTATTCTACTGTACCAGTGATCTATTCAAACATATACTGTTATACTAAGTATACTTATACAACTATACTTTTTATAGGGTTCTAGACCAGATAGACACAAATGTTCTTTATGTGTTTTCCATTTCTTTTTTCTCCTTCTTTGGTTGTTTTTGCACTCTTGAGTGGGTTGTTTATGTGAACATTTCAGACTGGAAACTGCTGTTGTTTGTGTTATATCCCACATGTTTACTACTGAAGCTAGAGCATCAGTGTCCAGAAATGTCTAAGTCAGTGTCCATGGTTTGAGTATAGCTTACCTCCAATCTGTATGTATTTAAATTCTAATCAAAATATTCCTACCTTTCAAACAGCTAAGAACAAAATACACAGATCCATAAATTTGAGATATAGGCAGGAACACCATTCTAACACCATAAAGAAAACTAAATTGTTACTAGTTGCAGCAGGAGCACAGTTTTTATAAACCCTTCAACCTATATGCAATTAAATGAATGCCAATGGACAACTTTAAAACATACTACTTGTCAAAATCCCCCAATATAACCTTAGAAGTCAAGATACCCTACATCATGGCAACAACACAATGAGCTTACTACAGAACTGCCCCATAGTATAGAATACCCTACCAATAAAATACAAAATGTTAGAACATGAAGTCTTTCTCAAAAATTCTTGAAAGTATACCTCACTAGTAAATGTAAGCAGTTGTTATAACGAACCAGATTAGATCTAGGGAATGGGTGGCTAAGCTAGTCAACTAAAATTTACATTATACTTGGTAATATGCAATCACAATGATACATAGAGACAGTTATGCAACACATGTAAGTATGTGCAAGTATCCATGCAGATTATGTGCAAGTATCCATGCAGATAATGCAATGATTGTGTAAATATTCACAGTTCTGCCCTAGTTGTAGTTATTGAATTGGATTATTTCTAGTAACCTTATATTGAATGCGGCAATTTGTGTAAATATTCATGTAAATGCAAAGCTATTCTTATTATCAAACTATAAACATTGATTATAATGTAACTTGAATACAAATGCTAGTTTAGAGTGTAACTGAGAAGGTAATTTGTTTTGTAAAAGTTGTTTTGAAAAGTTGTTATTGAATCTTGGCCCAAGTTGTGGCTGAAAATACATCCATACACTCTTGTTAAGAGTTTTGCTTCTGTCTGAGCATTCCTCTTCTACATCTGTATATGTTCTTGACTAATACACAACTGCTCAGTTTAGCTTCTGCACCATTCTGATTGGGGATGTGGTTGCTTTGCCTTGGAGTGGTGATGGCCCCTCTGAATTGGACAGCCATGTTTACTCACTTGTGGATCCACCACAACTGGTTGAAGATGTGGTAGACCATCAGGTTGGGGAAGATCTTGGCGACATGAATCTCTCCTGGAATGAATAAAAGATTCACTCAAATGGCAGACCTCTCACATCAGGCCACCAGAAGGTGATCTGGCCACTGCCATTGCCTAGGTTGAAACAGTGAGTGATTGTTCCTTCTAAGTTGCCTTCTGGGTTGGATTGGAATATGTCACCTCTTTCCTGGTGTGCCAAACCTAAACTTACTACATAGTCTAACCCCTTCTATTACCATTTGTCTATTCTCTGTATGTGTGTGTCTGTCTCTTGACACTCTGCTCTTGTGTGTCTGTCTGTCTGTGTGTCTGTTTTCCCCTGCAAACTGTCTTACACCCTCTTTCTATACCAGTTTTCCCTTGCATATCTTACCCCAATCCTTCTCTTTTTATATTGAAACAGGAGAGGTCTCTATCCCCACAAAGGTAGCCTTCCTTATTACCTCCTCTGTTCACTTGTTGTTTTCCTCTTACTCTTCTTCCTTTCTTTCTTAATATCACATGCACCCCCTTTCCACCCATTTTGTGTTGGCAGTTGTGGCAATATGCTTTTGGCTATCCAAGAATGATTATTCTGACCCTGTACTTGTAGATCACAGCACTTTGTTGTGTAGAATACCATAACATTAAAATACACAACTACTTATGTTTTATTGGTAGTCTAGAAACCAGGTGGCATAATGGTTTAGATCTTTGCTGCATATGCACAAAGTACAAGGTCCAGTTCTGACCACCAACCAATGGCTGTATAGAGTTTCCATGTTCTCCCTGTAGCTACAGTATATAGGGTCTTTGTCAATTATTCGAATGCTTAACATGTAGAACATTATAGGGTCGAGACCATATGTTCGACATTTCAAGTGTTCGAAGATTGACATTTAACAGCGCCATATGGTGCAGAATGGGCGTATTTCCCTTTTCTGCACTGAAGTTTGGTATCAAGTTGGTATATTTAAGTAGGGGGGTGTGGGGGGCACACTGTTAAGGTGTGTTTTTCTTTTCTTTTCTTTTTTTTTTTTTTTATTATATATTTGAACTTCCAAATGTCGACCATATGGTATTCGACATTTTGGACGTTCGAATATATAACATAGACCCAGTATATGTGGTTTCTTCCACCAACCAAAAACATTCTGAGTGTTTTTACTTCAAATTCACCTGAGAATGGAGTTGTGGCAGCAGCATAAATTCTAGATGGTACCTGTAGAAGGAGGTGTTGTATAGAGTCTATATTAGATGAGCGACCATTCCGATGTTCGAATCATAGATGGTCGACATCATATGATGGAATATCAGAAAGGTTGAAGGTGAAAGTCAACAGCTTTTCATGCGCAGAATGGGAAATTTTCCCTTTCTGCACTGAAGTGCATTCTCGGAGTTGGTATATTTAAGTGGGGGGTGTGGGGGGTGCAGGGGGGCAAGGTAAGTTTTTTTATTTTATTTTATTATATAGTCGATGTTTCAAACTTCGCTCATATGAATTCGCTCGTTTGAGGTTCGAAGTTTTGAAACTTTGACTATATAATATAGACCCGTTGTACAGACCAACTGCTTAACTGTGGTGCAGAGTATCATCAAGTTAAGGGAACACAGATCACAGACTGCACCCTGTGTCAGGCCTAGCCACTCAACTGTGTAAAAATTGGCTTTAGATGATTTGGTCACATTGACTAATGTCGCTAAAAAATATGGGCATGGGTATTTGCTGGTGATAAGTGTGTTGAGGACCCAGCCTACTCTGACATTTCCAAGCAACATCTCTGTTATAAACATATGTCTGTTAAGTATCCACAGAGTACACAAAAAATAGGGACATTCCCATGCTATAATTGTAAGTGTTGCTAATAGTAGTTGGGTGCATGTACCCCATTGTCCATTGTGCATCTGCCATAAAGCCCAGCGGCCCTGGCTGAATCAATGACTGACTGGTCATTGTCCAGTTCTATAGCTAGAGTTACCTGTGATAGCTCTGTTGAGTGAAAGCTTGGAGTAAAACCAATCAACCTGTCAAACATGAACTAAGAATCAGAGCCAGATCAAGCACTAGGCAACCAAGGCAGTTGCCTAGGGCCCACTGGCTGGGAGATTAATTTTTTTTTAATTAAAAAAAAAAAAAAAAAAAAAAAAAGTATATTTATAAGAGCGTTCTTCTTTAAGAATTCCCTTTGCATCCATTCACAAACACCTGTTGCATCTGTACCACCTGTTTATGTCTTTGTCTTCTGCTTCTGTGCGACCTGTTCTTTACATCTTCACCTTCTAAATGCATGGAATTTGAATACAAGAAAACATCTAGACTGCAGATCATAGAAGGACAAGAAAGAGGTATGTGTGTGTGTGTGTGTGTGTGTGTGTGTGTGTGTGTGTGTGTGTGTGTGTGTGTGTGTGTGTGTGTGTGTGTGTGTATGTGTGAGTGCATGTGTGTGTGCGTGCATGTGTGTGTGTGTGCTTGCGTATGTGTGTGTATGTGTATGTGTAAGTAAGAGGTATGTAGGTAGGTGTATGTCTGTAAGAGGTAGGTAGGTAGGTAACATACCTCTCAACTGTCTAGATTATTGCTTCATATTTTTGGTCTGTTTCTCATAAGATTTGTAATTTTCTGGAATATCATTAAGGATTACACTGACAGACATTTGAATTCCAGACTTCATATCCTTTAGAAAAATGCATGAGAGCAATATTTAAAATATCTCCCTATTTTTGGGCTTTTGTCCCTCATAATTTTAGATTTTGTCCAGATTTCTTGCACTAAGAGGTTAATATGTATGTGCGTGAAATGCCTTAGATAGGGAGAGTAGGTGGTTAATAATTTACTTAGGCTCAAACCCAACAAGAACCTAAATTCTCTACCCCAACTACCCGGCTGTATTTTTCAAGGAACTGAGTTTCAGGTGCATTTTTCAAGGAATTGAGTTTCAAGTGCATTTTCCAAGGAATTGAGTTTCTTTTTTTTCAAAACACCTTAACTGAGCTATTACTTGTGACACAGGCAAATTTACAGTCATATAAAAGTAATCACACTATAATTAACATAAACATTTTACTTCACATATATTGCTATATATCATATAACCTAAGCAACATTACATAAATTATTCAATTCTTGCCTTTTTTAAACAAGAAACATCTTTATTAAACCATCACTTACTATATAGGCAAGCATACATTTATATAAATGAAAATAAATCACACCAACACAATCCTGGTAGCAAGCAGCTTACATCACAAACCATACTGAAACACTCCCAGTTGCAAACATTATATATCACTTATAATCAGGGTTGCCAGATTTCCGACTGGCCAGGTAATGTCTTTCACAGCAAGTGAAGACTAAAAAAAAAAAAACACAGAGCTACTTCTGTAGCTCATTTAAGTCCTGCTGCCTTTTAAACCTCATTCCTCCCTTGTATGCATTGTTCCTACAATTCCCATTTTTCCTATGTAGTTTGCTCATACCCTTTTCTGAAGATCTCAATTCCTGTTGCTTTTTCTCTATTACTATAGTTGCTACTTAAGGAATTGAGTTTCAAGTGCATTAACCAAGGAATTGAGTTTCAGGTGTATTTTTCAAGGAGTTGTAAGCTTCAAGGGAAGAGACGTTTACTGATGCTCATGCTGTCTGTTTATAATGTGCAGCTGTTTAAGGGAGCAGGGTGCTGCAGTCCTCACTATGTCCTCCTTTGGATGAGATGCCTAGTAACGATGAACCTGTTAACAGTTTTCCACACATTCCCTAGTGTAATATTACCAGCTTACCATATTTTTAACGTAACATAGGCAATTTATTCTTCAAGGGCAGCAGGCACTGAATTTGTAGATGAAACACTAAAATATAAAGTTGTATGCTAGCAGCAACAGATCTCTTTACTATGGAAGGATTCAGATGACTTTCACTTCTGCAGAGATTGTGCATATTGACTGATATTGGTGGATTGTAAAATACAGAAGTTTGAGTGGCCTTTTATTGTTGAAATGTTCTGAATTGGGCAGTTTTGTCATTATTGGTTCATGTTTTATTTTCATTCTTATTGGAAAAATGTTCAAAACTATAAATTTAAAACATACTCTAACAAGTGGTGCTGTATTATACAAGCAATATAATTTAATAAAATCAAGAAGGTGAATCAAAGAATTCTTGCATGTTTGCATGGTCCTAAAAATGAGTGCAAGGGGCCTATGATTTGAAAACATCCCAAACGTAAACTTTATCTGCCACTAGCCAGATGCATTTTCTTTGAATGGGGGTTTCAATACCATTTCAATGAATGTGAGTTTCAAGGGCAGAGAAGTTTTAATGCTGACTCTCTTTTCATTGGGAGACTATATTACATAATTTAGCAAATGTCTATTAGTGTTTGTGCTATAAAATTTGAAATAAACGTTTTAAATTAAATCCAAACATCTGTAATTATTGTAGAAGTAAAGCAGAAAACAGTATGCACAGTGAGAGGTTTGAACAGTGTTTATGATAACTGGGGATTAATATCTAATAATGGGACACGGGAATGGCTACGGGTGTGGGGGGCTGTGTAAGGGGGGGTGTCTGTGTATAGGAGGCCCAGATCCATTACCCTGCCTAGGGCCCCATTTGACCATGATCCAGCTCTGCTAAAAATTGCTACAGTCAACATTAATTCATTCACTAAGAAAATGTATAACAATGACCGGTCAGTCCAACCAAATAATACGACAACGCCCGAAGGTTAAATGCAGTCCCAGTCAAAATTATGAAGCACTGGCACGATTTATAATTAAAAATTATTTCTTTTATTGAAGACACTATTAAAAATATGGCAAGTCTGGTTAAGCGCTTTCATCTACAACAGTAGATTTCATCAGAACATTTTTTAACTGCCATACTTCACTTTTATACTTGTCTCAACCAATCAGTGGCTCTAATTACATATACTCCATTTAGAATCCACAAATTGATTCTTAAAGTGCCCAGTGCCTGATTCCCCCTAAATAATAAATAAAAATCTACAAAAGTTGTTAAAAATATTTCCTCATCCTAAATAATGTGTAAACCCATAGAATTAAACCATACTTAATACATGAGTTATATAATATATTCTGTCAACAGATCTATGCCAATAAATATGATAAATATTGTATTAAAAATATATATGAAAATTATATGTTATATATATAACAATAATATATATAAAAAAATATATATAAAAAGTAAATAATATATATAAAAAGAAAAACTGTGCTGTGCTTAAAACCCAATGTATATATAATGTATTGAATATAAACTACCAATTCTTCTACCTACAAGGCTAATTTATTAATTTTGTATTTAATATTTGTCATACAAATATTACACACCTTCCAAAATTTCTGTTCTATCTGTTTTTCTCTAACATAGGTTTAATCGATATTGTTTCATTAAGCCCTGGCACTTCTGAGGCATTTAATTTAATTTGCCATCGAGCTTCTTTCTCCATTAATCGCAACTTGATATTCCCACCTCTCGGATTTGACCTAATGTGTTCCAAAATACCAAATTTGAATGAATTGCAATCCTTATTACTATTACAATGCCTCCAAAGAGCGTTGTTCTCATCCTGTTTTTTTATTTTATACAAATGTTCATAAATCCTATTTCTAAGACATCTAGTGGTCATTCCTACATAATAACATGGACATGTAGTGCATTTAGCTAAATATATGACCTGAGTTGTCCTACAATTTCCTTTACAAAATTGGATAGTTGTCTTATTTGTATTCTCCAGTGTAATATTCTTAGCTGTAATAATATATTTGCACTGGTTACATCTCCCACATTTTGAGGTACCCCTAACTGTTGCATTAGTAATATCTTTTGCCATACCAAATCTGGTTTTTAGATTTAACCCATTCCTATACACACATTTAGGTCCCTTACCAACTACATTATAAACATTTTCATCAGTTTTTAAAATATTCCAATTCCTTTCGATTAGCTCTTTCACATTTTGTACATCCGGAGCATATTGAATAACACAAGCCCTAATAAATTCATTAGGTTCAACTGTTCTATTATAAGTGATTTCCTCATCTCTCTTTGTCCATAAAATTGGCTTGTATTTTTTTCCCCATTCATGTTTGACATAATTTACGATATCAGTTATCATATGGATGGGGTAACCCCTGATTTTAAACATTCTTCCTATGTTGTCAAGTTCAAGAAGCATATCCGGATAGGATGATGTCATCCTGGCAGCTCGTATACACTGCCCCTTAATAATGCTCTTCTTCTGTTGCTTGGAATGACAACTAGTGAACTCCAGACAATCATTACTAAAGGTGTCCTTCCTATATAAGATGGATTTAAAAGTTTTGCCCACTATTGTAACCTTGGTGTCCAAAAAGGCTATACTCTCACGATTCATACTGTATGTAAACCTTAAATAATCATTTCTAGTATTCAAATACTTGATGAATTGTTTGATTGTACTTTCACTACCCTTCCATATTATAAAGACATCATCTAAAACTCTCAAATAACAATTTATATGCGACTTCCAACTAGAGTCTAGAATATATTCCTCTTCCCAATTCAGGAGGAATAAATTTGCAAACATGGGGGTGCAAGCTGCCCCCATTGCAACCCCCTTACTCTGTTTGTAATACTCTCCCTGAAACCTAATATAATTATTCGATAATACAATCTCAATAAACTCCATTATTACACTTACTTTGTCCCATTCAAGATTGCTATATTTTTGTACACTATTCTGGAATCTAGAAAGTCCCTCTTCCAGTGGAATACTGGAAAAGAGATCCACTACATCCACTGTAAGTAAAATGCAGTCATTAGTAATAAGTTCTTTATCCAATCTACCAAGGAAGTCCCATGAGTCCTTTACAATGTGTACAATGTTATTATATACATTTTTCAACCAACCATCAATAACCTTTCCAAAGGCAAATGTTTTTGAATTGCTCCCAGATATTATAGGCCTAAAGGGAGGTTCTAATATGTTTTTATGGACCTTTGGAATCCCAACTATAGTGCTTATAATGGGATATTCGTTCTTCAGATATTCATATAGGTCCTTGTCAATTATGTTTTCAAGTAATAAATCCTCTAACATTAAATCAATCTTGTGGTAGGCAATATTTACTTCATTAATCGAAGTTACTAAATAATTACCAGAGTTAAATAAAATATTATTAATTTTATTATTATATTCATCTACATTATATAGCACAGCACCCCCACCCTTATCGGGTTTCATAATTCTTATTTTATTATTATTTTGTATATTTCTCAATAGTTCTTAAATTAAATCCAAACATCTGTAATTATTGTAGAAGTAAAGCAGAAAACAGTATGCACAGTGAGAGGTTTGAACAGTGTTTATGATAACTGGGGATTAATATCTAAGTAATGGGACATGGGAATGGCTACAGGTGTGGGGGGCTGTGTAAGGGGGGTGTCTGTGTATAGGGGGCCCAGATCCATTACCCTGCCTAGGGCCCCATTTGACCATGATCCAGCTCTGCTAAAAATTGCTACAGTCAACATTAATTCATTCACTAAGAAGACACAGCTTGAAAGTGGATGACATGATGGTAAGGAGATGGCTGGAAATCCTCTATATACAGGAGACAAGATGGAAGGGAACTGCAGCAAAGCCACTCAGCTTGGGATCCCGAGTCTACTACTCAGGAGGAGAAGGACAGACTACAAATGATTTAGGTAATGTGATGAGAGAAAAAGTGAGGAATTTCAGGAAACAGTGAGGAATTTCACTAGAATTAGTGAGCAGACCTGTGGCAATCAGACTCCTTTGTAAGTATAAGGCAGTATTCATAATCTCAGCCTATGCCCCACAGCAGGGTTATGATGGTGAGGAAAAAAAAGAGCATTCAGACAGTAAAAAAAGCAGGACAACATGAATCACTGTTGATAATGGGTGACCTGAATGCACACATCTGGAAGACTGCCTGGGTTCACATGGGTTGGGCAACAGAAATAAAGGAGAGGCCATTCTAGATTTATGTCTGGCAAATGGCTTGATGCTGACCAACACATGGTTCAGAAAGAGAAACATTCACAAGATCACATGTAAGAGTGACCAACATGCAACTCAGATAGACTTCCTCCTAACAAGGAAAGAGCACTGGGGTAGAATCAGTGATTGCAAAGTCATCCCCAGTGAAACAGTCTGCATACAGCATAAACCACTGGTTGCCACAATCAGATGCAAGCAGTAGTCAGAGAAGGCTCTACGGTTAACAGAGACAAGGCCGAAGACCTGGAAGTTGACTGAAGAGAAAGCACAGGAGTTCAAGGAATTACTCAAGGCTCTAACACCTCAGGAAGAAGAGGAAATAGGTAGAGTTGAAAAAGAAGAATCAGGAGAAGAATGGCAGTGCCCCAAAACAACATTTGTGAGGACTATAGAAGAGATATGCAGCCGAGACAGCTTTGGAAATAAGTTACATAAGTAAAGCTGGTGATGGAAGGCAGAAGTCCAGGAAGTCAGCAAAAGAAGGAAGGCGTGCAGGAAAAAGTGGGAGATAGAAGAGACAGACCAGGCTAAGAAGGAATACTGGTTGACTAGCAAAGAGCCTAACAGTGGAGCTGCAATAGCAAAGAACTAGGCATCAGAGTCACTCTACCAGCTTTAGGAAAGTGACTCAGTAGATGCACAAAGATAGTGAGTCACCCCTTTAAAAAGGATACCAGCAACAAACTGTTCATCCATCCACAGGACCTCAAAGGCAGACAGAAGGAGTACTTCTAACAGCTTCTGAATGAAGAAAATCACACAGAAGATCTACTGCCTCTGACACAACCCACAATAAAAGAAGAGCAGTAGCCCACCCTAGAATAGGTAAGAACAGCACTAAGTAAAATGAAGTCAGGAAAGCAGCAGGCTCAGATGAATGTCACAGCAGATGTGATCAAGATGCTGGGCGAGAGAGGGAAGAAATGGCTCCTGAGGGTGCTCTTTGCAGTATGGAGAGAACAGTGTATTGTAGATTACTGTAGAATAAGCATACTGGTGCCAGTGGATAAGTACATAGGGGACATTCACAACTGCGGCAGTACAAAAGTATCAAACTCCTGTCATACTGCATGAAAGTTCTTGAGATGGTGATTGATAAATGAATATACAGAGGTGTAGAAAGTAAGATGGGAGATGAGCAGTTTAAAATAAGATCAGGATGCAGCATAACCAACGTGATGTTTACAGTGACAGAGACAGTTGAAACGATGCCAGAGGTGAAGGAAAAGACTTTAAGAAAGCATGTGACAAGATCGCAAGAAACCTGATTTTGTCAGTCCTGTGGTGGTTCAAAGTCCTAGAAACACTGGTAGAATTAGTGCAGGCTATGTACAAGGACCCAATGACTCAAATATGAACAGTGTTTGGCATCACAGAGGAGTTCCCTTTGGGAGTGGGTGTACATCAGGGTTCAAGTCTGAGCCCAGTGATATTCATACTGGTGATGGACAACATTAGCAAATAGGTTGCAGGGGACAAATCAACAAAATTGCTGGATACAGATGATGTGGCATTACAGGCAGATTCTGAGCAAGACCTTCTGCAAAGGATAGGGGAATGGAATGCAAAACTGAAGGCACATGGGATGAAACTGAGTACAGATAAACAGATGTAATGGCAGCAAATGGTAAAATCAGAAGAAGCTGAAAACTGAGATAGAAGGGAAACTAGATGAATCAGGTTAACGGCTTCTAGTATTTTGGGGTGGTTGAGGAGAAGGAAAGTCTGAACAAGGAGGTCAAAGTTAGAATCAGAGGGACTGCAGCCAACTGACAAAGAGTGTCAGGGATAGTGTGTGACAAAGAATACCACAAAATCTGAATAATAATGTGTACACAACAGTGGTGTTACTGGTACTCCTGTATGGTAGAGAAACCTGATCTGTAAAGGCAGAGCAGTTGAGGAAGCTAGAGCCGATAGAGTTGAAATGACCGAGATAGGTGGCATGATACACACTATGGGACAGATGAAGAAATTAGGATGTTAGAGCAGAAGCCAAAGTACCTCCAATTGCACAGAAAGTCAAATAGAATAGACTACAGTGGTCTGGACACATATGCAGGAAAGCACATAATGCAGAATGATGATGATGAAGAACGTTTTGGACAGACAGGAATAAGGCAAAAGGAAATGAGAGCATCCAGCAACGTGGTGGATGGATTGTGTGAGAGAAGACCTGCAACAGTCAGGCATGTCTGCCAAAGACAGTGGGAGAGTGGCATTGAATCGAGTGAGATGGCGACAGTTCACATCACACCTCAAGTCTATGTAGAAAATGGGAAAAAGGGGTTTGATGATGATGATGATGATTATATTATACTGGTAATCCTCTGTTGTTATGTCTCATTCGATGATTCACCTTTTGTATCACCTGAATTGCCCTTTACAGAATGCCACCCAGGAGCATCTGTACTCTACATGCTGTTGTTTTCCTTCATTCTGTGAGACTCCTACAGTTTGCCGTATTTGTACCGTTATAGCACTGTTCAGTATTTGCAAGCTGAACAGGGATAATGGCTCACTTCTGCTAGCCAGTTTTATATACACACACAATTAGCATTTCTTATGCTGCACATTGTCAGCTATGCACACTTGTGCTGTCTAAAAGTACAGTAAATCTCTACGAATTCCCCAGTCTATCAAAAAAGATTGCCTTTAATACAGCTATGTCACACAGACAGTGATTATATAAGAAGTATATGCCAGCAGATTCTAAATTTGTAATAATTTCCTTATTACAAATGTTTCTAAATATAATTACACCAGACTTGACAGGTCATTTAATGTGTGTTCAGTTTTCTCTGTACTTGGTAGTGACATGCAATTTTTGTATTATTCATGCTGCACAGCACTTACTGCACAACAGTAGTTTCCGCATGACTGACTTACAATTCCCCTGTATCCGTAGGTTTCAGACATTCCAAGGCTACCCAGCCCTATGACTATGGATACTTTGCCAGTACCTTACCTCAGGCTGCAACACTTTTCTCTAGTAGGACAATATCAGTCAATCCTGAAGTAAATTTATGAATACCCATCCCATCATCTGGATTATGTTTAAAGGAAGGCAATGAGTTGGTTATAAACCTGCCCCTTCACCATGTTTTATTTATTTGTTGGTGAATATTTAGGTCCTTGATTTGTAGTCCTTTTAATTCTGGAGATATATTGTATGAGGTCCAAGACAAGTGGGTCTCTAATTGCACAAAAAGTGAGACAGAGATCTCCCGTCAAATGTCTATAGGTTCATAGGCAATTACTTGGCTAGCTGCCCTTGTGGGCCATTTTAAGCCTAGCCAATTTCCCTTTTTGTGCTCAAAATAACCTATGGTTATAGACTGGCCTTACCCTGTAAGACACTGAATAAATGGCTACAGTTTTCAGCCTCTCTTGATAGCTCAGGACATTTTTGGTTAAGTTTCTGGTTAGGTCCTTCTAATTGTTTGCTATGTTCATGGAGCTACATCCAGAAGGGGATGTTGTTTACAATAAAAAATAAAAGGATTTCCTGCCAGCCATTGTCACATGCTGGTCAAAAAATAGGGAACTAACCAAAGTTCATAGGTCTTACTACATTTGTGTTTTGTTATGGTGTCTTGTGTATACAGTATGATGAAGTGAAGGGTTGCAAAAGGCTTCTCTATCAAAAGTAACAATGCTACACTTTTTAGCATTTGGTTTGAGCTCATTTTTATTATACAAATAATTTACAAGACAAGTTCCTTCTAGAGTGTTTGAAGTTTACAAGATTTATTAGACAGGGTCTGCCCTTCACCAAGCCAAACTGTTAGGGTCAGTTCTAATAAGATTCTTAATATCGTAGCCTATGAGGTCAGAGAATGATTTAGCAAAACCCCTAGTTTTCAGATGTCTGCAAGCCTTATTAGCCAGAGGTCTTGTGTCTCTGATTGGAGCTCTGAGAAGTAAATACCAAGAAGGACAGGTCACAGCACCAAGTCCTGAGGGACACTGCTGATCATTTCATACTTTCTGATGAGGCATGTGCAACTTGCACTGTGTGGGTTCTGTCTTTCAGACAGTTTCTATCCATTTTAAACATACTGGTTGACTTTATAAAGCATTTAGCTTTTGTATGATGCCAGCATGGGGAATTGTGCTGAAGGTCTTAACCAGAACAAGATACAGAGTGTGTACTACCGGACCACTGCTACAGGCGCCTTAACTCTTTTAAAGAAGTTTACCAGATTCAGTACACAGGGTCTGTCCTTCACAAAGCCAAACTTTTGGGGTCAGTTCTAATAAAATTCTTGATATTGCAGCTTATGAGGTCAGATCTAATACATTCTATGGCTTTACAGATGAGTCTTTTATGGCTGATAGATCTGTAATTACCTTGGTTGGTTATAAAGCCACTCTTACGGACAGGCATCAACAATGCAATGAGCCACTTATTAGGATCAAAATTAGTACCTAAACTTAAGGTAAACAGTTTAAGGAAGGGATATGCAAGGGCATGTTTAACATTGTTAATTAAGCAACCAGGTATAAGGCCCCATGAAAAAAAATATTTTTGGTCTGGATTAGCACTTTCTATAAATGATCTTTAGCGATAACTGGGGGAGTAAGTGATTCAGGTATTTAAGGGCTTTGAATAAAAGTCATGGACTCAAAGTTAGCAGTAAATGCGTTTGCAAGGATGTTGACAAGACTAGGTGGTGTAATGGAGAATACGTTCAGAACAGTGTAAGGTATTGTTTCTTAGTGTCTAATATAGCTAAAGTAAGATTTCTAATTATCTTTCACTCCAGAGGTCAGTATAAGGGTCCTGGGCTCCTTTAAGTGGACCTGATAGTGGTTTTTTTTTCAGTTTTTTTGTAATGCTTTTGATATTTTCCTTGAGAAGAGGGGCTTTGGATCTGTTGTCTAATTTAAGGAGTTTCTTTCATTTGTAGGATTTATTTATTACAGTAGACCATGAAGGTGGTTTATTTTTGAATTTTCAGTGATAATTCATTCTGGTAGGGACTGCTAGTTTTATTTATTTATTTGTTTATTTTATAAATGGGTATAGAGTTAGTTCTACATATTTTTCTAAATGGATGTACAGTTCTTTATAGCTTATAGCGTACTGCTGCTGTATTAAGGTCAGGGATGGAGCGGTCATAAATGAATTGTAATATTTCATCACATAGTAAGTTAAAGTTGGATGTTTATAGTCCTTGAATTCATTGGGGTTTGCTGTAGAGGTTTTTGGCCATTTAAGGGAGAAGGCCATACGTTTGTGGTCAGACTTCACTGAGGAATGAGATACCAGAGAAGCAGTGAAAGAGGCAGACATTTTTGTAAGCTTTTTACATTTGTTTACTAACTGCTCAAGGGTTCTTTTATTTAATAAATTTAGGAATTTTGCAGCATCTCCATTCTTTGAGAGTAGTTAACATCACCCAAAATGAAGAAAATTTTGATAATGGAAGATCACTTATAGCACTGAGGAATCTTATGTACTCATTGTGGCCAAAGAAGGTGTTCTGCAGAAAGTGATTTAAATGAAAACAACTGCTGCTACATCTTTGAACTCCATTGTATGATAATCCCTCCAGCTGACAAAAGAAGAATGCAATGAGCCACTCTATACTGTATACAAGTGGATGTTTTCTGTGCAACAGGACACTATTCCCATTCAGGTGTCATCAAAGAAGGAGCTCTCCAAGACTTATATTTCTAAATCAGTGTGTGTGTGTGTGTGTGTGTGTGTGTGTGTGTGTGTGTGTGTGTGTGTGTGTGTGTGTGTGTGTGTGTGTGTGTGTGTGTGTGCGTGCAGGTGCATGTGCGTGTGCGTGTGTGTGTGTGTGTGTGTATGTGCGTGTGTGTGTGTGTGTGTGTGTGTGTGTGCGCCCACGTGCCTGTGTGGGTATATTACAAAAGATCTAGAAAAATTGAATCAAAATCATACTTTAAATGAATCCTATATCATCCAAAATTTCAGACAGCAAACTCTCCTCCAGAAGTTTTTTATTGCAGGGGTGCAAGCCTTCTGCACTCCCTAGCCCTCCTTTCTTAAAAATAGTAACTCCACAGTTGCAGAATTTTAGAGACAAGAGAAAACAATTCATACAATGAATCACTATTGCCACACAAGTTTGTGGTGGGCATTAGTAAGGTACAAATGGTGTACTAGATTCATTTGCTTTACAATTCCTACTACTCTAACATGCTAAACCACACCAGCATTAATTTTCTATAGCCTACTGCACTCTTCTATCAAACATGATTAGATTAATTGTCTTAGATTAAATGAGTTTCAGATGAAATGTTTAGATATTTTGAGTTTAGACAAACTGAGTCCTAGATTATATGTTGTGTACTCATTTATATATATATATATATATATATATATATATATATATATATATATATGTGTGTGTGTGTGTGTGTGTGTGTGTGCACTCGTGTGTGTGTGTATGTGTGTGTGTGTGTGTGTGTGTGTGTGTGTGTGTGTGTGTGTGTGTGTGTGTATGTATATATATATATATATATATGTATAGATAGATATATACACTCGTGCATGTGGGTATAAAATTCAAACACACCTGTTTATGTGGGAAAGCTATAATGCTCTTCAGACAAAACTATAATTTTAAAAATAGTGCTCCTGTACTACAAAATGTATTACCAGTTACTTTAGGATTTAATTTTGTAATGGGAGCTATTCACTGGCTAAGAAGGCAAGTTTTTCTTTTTTCACTATTTCTCTGTGATACCTTTTAAGTGCCACAGAAGTAACATTCAATTACGTTGAGAGATGCTGATTCACAGAGAAACCTCACATGACTAGCTTTGCTGTTGGTAATAACATACTCCTTTAAAAGTTTTGCTGCTCATTTCATTTATATTACAGCAGTTTCATAACCAAGTAATGGAACATGTTAGAGAGACAACCATTTTTCCTTACTCCTCAAAAGATTTTTCAAGTTGCCAGAGATATGTAAATCTTAATAAGGTCTTATTCTTTTTCTTTTCTGGATTCACTTGTCATCGATACTTAAGTATAATCATTTCTTAGTAATGCTAGATATAGTAACATAAACAAAACCTGATGTTAAGAGGGCATGTCCTTTGCTGATAACTGTTTAGCAAGATAACCCCTAAAATTAAGACCTGGGCACACAGGTTGACAACAGCCTTACCTATGATCACCATGTCTCCACAGTGGTAAAAGGGCATTCTATATTGCTCATCTCATAAGTAAGGGCATTGTCTCCAGAAATAAAGAAGTTATAACCTCCCTGTACTCTTCTGTCATCAGGCCAATAACTGAGTACAATGCCTGTTTTGGTATGTACCTTTCCAAGCACCTGCAGCAATTGGCGAGACTACAAAGGTTTCTCACAAGGAAAATTGAAGGTCTTCAGCATCTGTCCTATGTGAATCAGCTGGAATCACTGTGACTTTATTCTGTTTCATAGAGACTACTCAGAAGTGATCTCTAACTTGCATGTAAGGTAATCTCCGACACTGCGTTATTTGAAATGCTGCATATCAAGTCAAATGGTACATGTGTTACTCACTCTAAAGGCCTTAACCTGGTATGTGACATTAATAAAACCTGCTGGAGGGACAAATTTGTCTCCCAGAGGTTAGCACACCTTTGGAACAGACTCCCACTTCATGTCACTCTTCAAATGCTGTCTGGACGATTCGATGGGTAACCATAAATTCATCCCGGGGGTTCCACCTGTGTCCCTCTTGGACAAGGGCCCTAGAGGCATTAGCCTAGTAACTTCCTATGATCCTGTTATCCTATGTCATGGTTGCTGAATTACATGCTCTGTGCCACTGAATGTTATAAAATGCTAGTACTGCCCTTCCTAAAAAAATCCTGTGTGTGTGTGTGTGTGTGTGTGTGTGTGTGTGTGTGTGTGTGTGTATGTGTGTGTGTGTGTGTGTGTGTGTGTGCTGAGTGACTCAGACTGACAGAAACAGTCTAATCAAAGAAGCTACTTTTTCTCTTCTTTCCAATAGTTACTGATTCCCTCTACCTGCATGCCACTTCATTTCATTTGTATTTATTTATTTATTTCATTTAGGGAGACATTTTATTAGTGAAAATGTCAGAAGCATGATTTATTGCCTAATTGGAGCATGATGCTATTATTATGCAGTACGGAATATTCGTATCAAACGATAAAGTTCACCTTATTGCATGCCTTATCCCTTCCTTAATAATGTCCTGAGTAGGTTATGCAGATCTAAAAAAATGTAACTCTTTGGTCTACATTAATCCATAATCTTCTTGAGAGATACACAATTAAATAAATATATGCAGTTGAGTACACAGAGTATTGCTTCTAATCCTGTACCATTATGCTGCACAACCAGATTATTCCAATTGTAAATTCTGTCTAATTCTTAGGAAACTCATCTCTTTCTTTGACTCAGTTTCTGTGAAAAGTCTAGTATGCCAATGAAAACATTAGCCTGCAGTACTATATGAATGGACAGAAATCACTAGCAAATTGAGTTCAGCCATAATTACAAAGTCACTTTTGTATTTCAGAACTTCAGATGCAGATCCAGCAACAGCTGAATACAGCTTTCCCTCTAATTCATTTAATCGTAACCTCAGATGATGTCATTGTGTGAGGAAAACAAAACACCCACTTCTGACAGTTCCTGGGAGTGTACGGTCTTCAGATGAAATGTGAAAAGGCTTTTAGCTGTATCCAGGACACTGCAAATTAAATACATATTGTGGACTCCTTAATTATGTGCTCCACAAGAGTAGGAGCACAACGTTTGTGGGATTGTGACAGCTACTTTTAAAGCTGAAGACAGTTGCCGTGACAGCATTGTATTTTAGTTTAATAGCCTATGACATTACACAGGCGTGTTTCATATGAAATTACACACAGAAAGAAAATGCAATAGTTGACATTGCATCAATTATATTTACTTGGAATGAGGACTTTGGAAAACCCAGTGTGTAAGCTAATTTGACTGTCATTCCGATAAGGAGGAACAATGCATGGAAACTTCAGTGCACAGTGGGTGCTCAAAGTGTTTTGTTTCCTTGACACTTCCATTGAATCTTGTAGCCCTTTAGAGAATAGAAATTCTTAATAACACAATTATCTGGCATTATGTGCGCCATCATCTACTACTACAGTTTAATAAGTGCACAGCAAAAAAGATTTCTGACATGCTGAGCAGGCTATTTACAATTCAAGCAGGACAACAGGTTGCTTTGAGAAATGTGGGAAGAGAATTGTTCACAAATAAATAACTTGACTGAGGGTACAAAATCATAACAGTGTGTATGAGGCAGAATGAACGAAAAAGGTAGGAGGACAGGATCAAGCCAGTGATGAGGAACTGTATAAAATGTAGGACTTCAGTAGGTCAAATAGGCAAGAGAGGTAATAAGACCAAGAAATTGGAAGAATTCCATATATGAATAAACATTTCTATAATTTTTCTAATATTAGTAATTTTTGCACTTTTCCGTTACAATGAATTACACTTTAGCCACCAGTTCCCAATTTTCTTTGTGTCTCAAACCCCATGCACCTTTCTGAGTACAAATTTGTTTCTCACTGGCTTTTTCATCTTGAATGATCATTCAGACAAGGCCGTTATAGTTCACGGAGGTGACAAGAGCAATAATGATCATGAGCAACCACTGGAAATATTACAGTTATATCTGTTTCACTGTCTCTTACACAGAAACACCCATGGGTATTGCAATGTGTGCAGGAAGTATGTGCATGGTATGATGTCTTCTGGCACCTTAGATGGTTTATGCTATTTGTTTTACAGGAAAGTGAACTGCTTGAGGTGCTCCTGTGGCCTAGAGAAATAAATCCCTGAAGAGGACCCAGACAATCTGAGTTTGATTAGTGACTTGGGTGACAGACACAGCTGGAGGGAAGGGATGGCTGTGCCCATCCTGGGTGAGAGGGTATTCATCGTTATGCTCCCTAAGGGGAGGCATGAGCCAAACAGTGGCATTACCCCCTGGACGCAATCAATATTATGGGGGTGGTGGGCAAAAGAAGGTAAATAGGGCATAAGCAAACAAACAAAAAAACATAATGGAAGCACAGACAAGATGAGCCCCCCCCCCCCCCAAGATGCTATTAGGATCCACAGCCATTCCCAGTAACAGTGGAGTAAGTCTGTGGCAGTAAGAGAATATCTGGTAGACTTAACGTGGACATAGGGCACTGGGGGCCAAGCTGGTAATGATGAGGTCTGGGTGGACCAAAAAAAATACCTTTATTAGGCTAACTTAGAATTATAAGAATTTAAGAATGGTTAAGGTGTTTACCTCACAGACACAAGGTACAGGGTTTGATTCTTACCTTTGAAGGGGAATTTGATAGGTTTAAAACAGCCCACAAGGGCAGGTGGCCTAGTACTTACCTATGAACCAATTATACATGATATTATTCTATACAAAGTATTAATTACAGAAATAAGGTCTTGACAATCTACAATCTTGCAAATTGTATGGGTATAACTAAAGTATGTGTTATTTGACTGAAGCATAGCAGCTGCATTCAGACTTTTGATAAAGACATACCTTTAGTACTATACAAAATACTGAAAATACAGTTGAAGGACTTAGTTTAACAGAAAGGACATTTCAGACTGTAGGCTTTTAATGGTCAAGACATTTGTTGCCCATAACTGAGATTATTGCAGTATTCACAAGGAATACTACATTGTAAAGTGAATATGTTATACTTCTTTAATTGTTCTTGGCATTAAAAAATGATGTACCACACTAAAGTAAAGACTAACTACTGTTGTTGCGTATAAGATACACAGCCTGGCTATCATGTAGAAAAGGTCCATAAGGCCAAATGTCCACTCTCTTTTAAGCTTTTATACTCTTCTCAAACCTGACCTTACATCTACTGTTTTAGTTATTCCTACTCCTGCTAAATAGTTAGTTAATTCCTACTCTTCTCTTTATGATAATGATGAGAAGTTTATTGATGGATATGAGAAAATAGTGTGTGCTTCTAAAACTTTGATTTTCAGAACTTTCAATTGTCAGGGTCACAAGGTAATGTTTACTCTAACTAAATGTGAAAGTATGAGAAATGTTTGGTCTTGAGTTTCTTCTGCTGAGGAAATGTCTACATTAGATTATTTAGTTTCTTCTATTGTACTAGTCACTGCATTCTCAGAATCTCCCAAGATGACGTGACTAATGAGATTTCTGTTTTCACTTTTGGATAGAGATTAATTTTTTGGTTCCTTTGCTGCACAGGTGGTCAAAATATGTGATGAAAGAGGTAACTTAAATCAAGGAATCTCTTAAGATTTTCTGTCCTCGTTTTTTTTCTAATTTTCTAGGGATTCTCTAACTCCTCGTACAATTTTGGCATAATGGCTAGGGTGTTCCAAAAAAAATTTCAGGAACTCACAAAACAAAGAACATCCCAACTAGTGCTTTTAACTATTTAAGGGACTTTGTCCCCCACTGGTAGTTCATTTTTCCTTCCAAAAAGTCTGAATTTCCATTTTTCTTTTTGGCAACAGATAGTTCAGACATTTGTTTCTGAAAATAATTCATCAAGGTTATAGAAGGCAGTGAGAGGATATTCCTCCCTTCCAGGAGATTATTCCTCATCCACTAGACCAGACTCTTTTATTTCCACCTGTCCATTACATGCTGTTTCAGGCAGTGATAGAATGACTCCCTTCTTCCCAAGTTGGGAAAGGTTTTTGTAGAAGGATGTTTTAGTGCCAAAGAAAGAAGATGCTTTGAGACCAGTTCTGGATCTTTCTTCAAAGACCAGGTTGTGATAATGTCTAACTTCAATATGATGTTGTTTCACAATCTGTTACTTCCTCTTCCTCTTTCAAGTTTCCTGGTAATGCTACATTTAAAACATGCTTATCATCTAATTTCTTCTCATTTAGACTTCAGCTGTTTCTTAAGGATCGTCTGTCTGGATCACTTTATCAGTTCTCTGCTTTCTCCTTTGGACTATCTAGTTCTAGTTATAGCTCAATGCAGGCTAAAGGAGATCCATTTACTTGTTTCTACATTTAGATAACTTACTTATCTTTGCAGAGTCTTTTTCAAAGTGTCAGGAATCTCTCACTTGGGTGAGAGATCTCTTACACAAACTTGGATTCCAAGACAACATTCAAAAGCCCCCTTTCTGACTGCTTCACATGGAATTGTGTTCCTGGGATGTCAGCTGGACACCTCATATCAAACAGCTTTTCTTCCAATGGAAAAATAAATCTTGATCTAGAGCTATGTCTAAGGTTTTCTACTCAGACTTCAGTCACTGGAGGGAATACCTCAGGATTTTGGCTCTCATGGCATCTATAATTCTCAGGATAACCCTAGCAAGTCTGCATGAGAACGATAAAATGGTATTTGAAGTCTCTTTGGTCCCAGCATCAACATCCATTGTCTTTTCAAATCCAAGTGCTGGGGTTTGTCAGTAGAAAAATTACTTGGTAGAGACAGCAAATTTCTTAAATTCAAGTCTCCCTTATCCCTCCCTGTTCCAAAGCAGCCAGTCATCTCAAATGTCTTGAATTTTTCTTGTGGAGCAGTTTCAGATGGGATAATAGTGCACGGTGCATTGGACTCCAAGGACAGATGCAAGCAAATAAATATGAAAGAGATGCTTGACCTGATCAAGGCAATCAACTCTCAGAATCACCCCCAGGATCTCATTCAAGTTGTTTCAGACAATACCACATTCATATGGTACATCTTCAAGCAAAGGCTTCCAGGTCATGCCCTTTTTACATTCTAGCCATGTTATCTTGAAATATAGCGTCAATGCACAATTTCACTCTACAGGCATCCTTCATTCTGTCAGATCATTATTGTGTGGCAGACAAGCTGAACAGGACAGAGTAGACCCTCACATATAACTAGATGAGAGGGTCTTTCAAGATTTGATCCATCTGTGGGGATTTCTTCTAGTAGACCCAAGTCTAGTAGCCTAACCTTTAAATAATCAGCTAGTGAGATTCTGCTCCAGGATAGAAGACCTGGAATACAGATGCCTTTTTCTTTGGCAGGAATATTCCTGTATGCTTTTCTACCCTTTCCACTGATATCTGGGACACTTCTGAAGATACAGAATGAATCCCCCAAGATCTTTGCGGTGACTTCATTTCTGGCTCAGGAAACATGGGTTCTCCCTTCTTTTGGAAAAGGCCAGGGGCAATTACCAGAATCGTTCTCACAGACTAAGATAAGTGGTGTTTGACATATGCTCTGTCCCCATTCAGCTTCAACTGACTGCCTGGATGACAGCATCTTACTTTCCTTTAGGCACCTTTTTATTGAGAATGTGCAGCAAGTACTAATGGAGGCAAGAAAGCCTGCCACTAGAAAATCATATATTAGCAAAAGGAAAAGGTTTTCTAGTTTGTCCCAATAGCAACATAACTTTGGCCGTCTGGGCCAGTAATCAAGGAGCCTCATTCCTCCCCACTGATTTCGGTGAGGGAAGTTCACTTGGAACAAAGATAGCTACACACAGTATTTCCAGATACAGCTCTCTGCATCAAACACAATTTCCCTTAAGAGCACACAGGGAGCACACTCAGTTCGGGGTCTGGGTCTTCCTCTCTGTCTCTCTCTCCAGGCGCCCATTAAGACTCCCCACTGGCACAGCTATAGAGTTGAGTCATCAGCAGAGTGTCCCAGGCCAAGTCCTCCACCATCCCCCTCTCTGAGAAACCACTGCTCTGTGGCCCTCCTCTAAGTAGCTGTCACACACACTCTTTGATTTTCACACACACACACACACACACACACACACACACACACACACACACACACACACACACACACACACACACACACACACACACACACACACACACACACACACACCTGGGAAAGGCTGGCACAAATTTACTAGCTATGCCCCTCTGCCCAAACTATAGTGTAGATACTACCACCAGGACATTCCAAAGCCTACTACTCTAAGGATCTTACAAGAGAACCCAATTATACTGAGTGAAATTAATACTAATAGAAATGGTAGTGTTTGACCAATGCAGTAAGGCTTTCAAAAGCTGCCACAGTGTCACCAAATAAATATAGGTACTTTCAAAGGTTATAATATTCTCTAAAGGACCAGCCACAATAAAAAGTTTAAATATATTTAATAATAAAAGAACATAAAAATATTGAATATCTATTTACAATAAACACCAGAGTTTCAATCACAGGAAATATTAAAAATGACACAAATGAAAAGATTCACAGAGATAGAGAAAAACAGTACTTAACTAATATCACTATATTTTCCTGACTGATCTAAAGAATTACTATTCCCTGATTACTTACTAAAGTAAGGCAAGTGGGTCAGTGATCCTTTTATGTCAGGTTTCAAAAACAGACTGAACTGAGACTTCTGTCTCACCTAGTATTAAAATATCATTTCAGTGCTGGATTACAGAATGACATGACATACATCTGTTCATCTGACTTCTGATTCACATACTACCCCTCTTTACTAGAACCTGAACCAGAATCTTGCACATATGTGTTACCATACACAAATATAGACCTTTTTCTAAGATGTGTTATAGAATCTGGATGTCATAAAACCATTTAAACACTTCCACCCTTCTAGGGTAGCAATTAGTTCACTGCTATGGACAATATAGCAGGATTTCTAGTCCTTGTGTTCACAGACATTTCATCTCTGACTCTAAAGCTAGGTATGAAAACAGAATTGCAGCAGATAGTAAAGACAACCACAAGGCCTTCTATAGTTATGTAAAGAACCTCCACGGCAATACCCAGATTTGCTCTGAGCTACTGCACAATGGTACCTCCTATACCGAGTCAACAGATATTGCCAATATACTGGTCGATAGATTCAGTGCCAACTTTACCCCTCCCCCCAAGGACCAATCACAATACCAGTAGATTACCAGGCACCCAGTATTACTGCTGCACAGGTTAAAACAGCACTGTCCAAGGCCAAGAATACAGCTTCTATGGGACCTGACAATATCCCTGGCTGTGTTCTACATGTACTACAAAGTGAACTGGCACCTCACCTGTGTGCCCTGTTCAATCACAGCCTCACCTCAGGCTTTGTCCTTACCAAATAACACACTGCTATAGTCATCCCTCTCCACAAAGGAGGAGTGATTACAGACCCTGGGAACTATCGCCCCATTAGTCTGACAAGTCTGATATGCAAAGCTATGGAACACATCATCGTGGACCTAATAAACAGCCAAAACGTAACAGTTTGTTGAATGTCTTTTTGGAGCTTTTCTCCCCTGGGCTCCACTGAAAATGGACATGTATCCAGTCGGACTATCCTGGTAAACAAATGTAAAATAAATAAACCAGGATAGAGGGAATCTCCAAACTCCGGATCCCACACAGTTTGGTTTTGTGAAGGGTAGATCATGCCTGCTCAACTTGGTCGACTTCTTTGAGTCAGTCACCAGAGATGTGGATGAAGGCAAGGTGGTTCATACAGCCTACCTTGATCTGGTCAAGGCCTTTGAAACCATTCCCCACTCAGGAATCACAGAAAAACTCACTAAGCTAGTAATCAACCCCAATATCACTAGGTGGATTGTAAACTGGCTCACAGATAGAACCCACAGTGTGAAAGTAGCTGATTCCAAGTCAGACTGCCAACCAGTCACAAGTGGAGTCTCACAGGGATCGGTCCTAGATCCTCTTCTGTTTGGTATCTACTTCTCAGAAGTCAAGTCCAACACAAACGGACTCTGGCTGGCAAAGTACGCAGATTATTGCAAGTTGGGAGCCATTATTAACACCCCAAGTGATGTTGACATCCTACAGAAAGGCCTCAAGGAGACCAATGACTGGTGTCAGAACCGTGGCCTTAAGCTTAATGCTAAAACATGTGTCATCATCCCCTTTGGGAAAAATCCAGTTCCCATGAGCTACCACATCGATGGTAGTCCACTGAACACAGAAGGTGTTATAAGAGATCTGAGAACACAGGTTGGCAGCAACCTCTCTTTTGACCACCACACTGCCACGGTGGTCAGAAAGTCCTTCTATATGGCATATCTCATTACTAAGGGTTTTTTGCATCCAGGAAGAAAGAGGTCATTGTCTACCTCTACTCTTCCCTCATTAGGCCAATCATCAAGTAAAATGCCCCATTTGGCATGTACCTCACTAGACACATGCAACAACTGGAGAGGCCACTAAAGTACCTCACAAAGAGGATCCTAGGTCTTAAACACTTGCCCTATATGGACAGACTAAAAAAAAACTGCAACTATTCTCTGTCTCATATCACCTACTTAGAGATGATCACTGCTTGACTTACAAAGCCATGTCTGACCCAGCTCTGTTAGAAGAAAATCCCAATCCCTTCATACCACATGCTCCAGAGACCTCAATCTCATTATCACAACCAACAGAACTTGCTGGAGGAACAGGTTCATAACTCAGAGACTGGCCATGCTATCTAATAGACTTCTCATACATGTCAAACAGAGCACCTCACTGGCCCTCTTCAAGAGAAATCTTGATGAGTGGATGGGAAATAGAAAATTCACCCCAGTGATCACTCCAGTGGCTCTACTCGACAGAGGCACTAGAAACTAAGGTAGGGTGGCATGATGCCAGGATAATCCTATAGGCTAGGCTTGTAAAGGCTCCAGGGCCATTAGCCTAGTACACACCTATGAACCTATGAAACTATAAACCATGTAATTTGATTTCAGCCTATTTTTCAAAGTTAGCTGAACTGAGACTAACCTCTTCTCTTCCAGTATCCTCTGTTACAATATTAATTTCAACAGTTACCATACAGTCTGACATACAGGTGCATTTCTCTTTCTGTTCAGCAGGATCCACTGTTGATACATTTTTAACACAATAAGCTTTACAAATACATTTTCAGCACAGGCACCTGTACAAATCAGTTTGATATACAAATAACATATAATTCTTTACAAAACTCCAGCTAGCTATGCTGACATATGTTGCACATTCACTGCCCTATTTCTCCTGGCATAGCTGGCAATACCTTACTTTGTCACATCTCTCCCCCCTTTGAAGACTCAAGCTAGTTTCAGAAGTGACTCTGAAGAAATGTGGCTTGAGGGACATGAGCCTGTTTGGGAACACATTAACCCATACCCTGTCTTGAGAATCCATCTGGATTGGCACTGCTGATCCAACTACAGTGCTGCACTGTCATATCATACATCTACAACCCTAGGCTCCACCTTAATAACTTGGCATTTTGCTGGCTAGCTCACTGTAGCCATGTTAAGGGATTGTGGTCTGTAACTACAGTGAATTTCCTTCCATACAGATAAGGTTGAAGTTTCTGCAGTGCCCATAATATGACTAGATGTTCTTTTTCTACAGTTGCATATCATTCCTCCCTGGGTTGGAATCTACGGCTGAGATATGAGTATTCTTCTTCCTCTGAGGAAACCTGGCTGAGTACAGCCCCCACCCCATGGTTTGAAGCATTTACCTGCACATCAAATTATTTGCTGTAATCTGCACTGACTAACACAAGGGATCCTGCCAAAGCCCTTTTAAGCTTTTGGAATGTCTGCTCGCAGGCTGGGGTCCACACTACATATTCTGGCCTGTTTTTCAGGTCTGTGAGGGGAGCAACTATTGTACTATAATTGGGAATAAATATTCTATAGTACCCCAATGTCCCCAAGAATGCCATCACCTCCTTTTTGGTAACAGGGGCATGAGACGCCTGAATAGCTTCTACTTTGGCAGGTTCTGGCCTGATCTTACTAATCTCCACTCTATGTCCCAGGTAGGAGACCTCTGCCATACCTAACTGACATTTTCTGGGATTAATGGTCAACCCTGCCCTTTACATTATGCCCAGGGCCTCCCTCATATGCCGAAGGTGCTCATGCCAGGAATGGCTGTAAATGGCAATATCATTCAGGTAAGCAAGGACATAATCTCCTGCTCCTGCTAGGATAAGATCTGCCAGCCTCTAGAAGGTTGCTGGGGGCATTTTTCATCCCAAAGGGCATCTTTATGAACTTGTATAATCAAAAAGGAGTCACAAAGACTGACCTCTGCCTAGCAGTGCAAGTCCAGGGAACTTGCCAGTAGCCCTTGGTCAGATCAATAGTGGTCAGATACTTAGCCCCACAAAGCTGCTCTAAGGCTTCATCTGTCCTAGGCATGGGGCAAGCATATGACCCTGTGGGACTATTTAGTTTTATCTAGTCCTCACAGAACCTGGTGCTGCCATATTTCTTTTGTACCAGCACCACTGACGAGGCCCAGGGACTGTAGGACTCCTGAATTACCCCAGTTCCAAAATTTCCTGTACCTTCTCCCTCAGAGTCTGTCTGACTCACTCAGGCACCCTGTAAGGGGCCTTCTTGATAGGCCTTTGGGTCCAGTATCTACATGCTGCTGCACCAGGTGGGTGTACCCAGGTTTCCCAGTGAACATGCCCCCAAGCCCCTGTAACACTGCTCGGATTTCTCGAACCTGGTAGGGGATAGCCACTGGGACATTGCTACCCCTTTCACTGAAGTGTCAGTCCGAGCCACACTAAGGAGATCAGTCTCCAGATCCCCCTCACACTCCTCCTGTCGTTCACTACAAATACTCATTACCAGGGCCTCCTATCATGGTAAGGTTTCATCATGTTAACATAGTACAATATGTGCCCCTGCCTCCAACCTAGCAGTTCTACCATGTAGTTAATATCACTGACCTTCCTTACCACTTTGAAGGATCCCTGCCAAGTTGCATGGTGTGTCTGACAGGAATGAGAACCATAACCTGCTGTCCCACAGCATAATCTAGGGCTCAAACATTCCTGACATACCAGACCTTTTTCTGCTGTTGGGCTCCTACCAGGTTCTCCTGGGCCATGCCCATGAGCTCTCTAAGCCTTGTCCTGAGGTTTAGGACATATGCCACAACAGACTCTTTGTGGGATTCACACTTATCCTCCACTCATCACAAATCAAATCTATAGGCTCACCCTATCCCCACAGAACAACTCAAGGGTGACAAATCTGTGGATTCCTGGGATACCTCTCTATATGTAAACAGCAGATGGGGCAAATATTTATCCCACTGTCTCTTAAACATGTCTACAAATGCTTGTAACATGACCTTTAGTGTAGAGTGTATCCTTTCCACAAACCATTAGTCTGGGGGTGGTAGGGGGTGGTCTTTAGGTGTTTCACCCCACAACCCTCCCACAGACAAGCCTGCAGGTCTGACATGAAATTGGCACCTCTGTCAATCAGAAAATCTCTAACAAAGCATTTTCCACCTTCTCTGCCTTGATGGAGGACAGAGCCACCACCTCAGGGTATCTAGTAGCATAATCTATTACCACTAGGATATATTTCTTCCCTGTGGAACTTGTGGTTTTCAGAGGCCCCACAATATCCATAGTTACCCTCTGAAATAGCTCCCCAGTCACAGGCAAAGACATCAAAGAAGCTTTGACCTTTTCTCCTGCCTTGCATACTTTTTGGCACTACTCACAGGTCCTGCAGTACCCTGTTACATCCCTTGCAATCCCAAGCCAATAAAAGTTTTGCATAGTACATCTCTTTAACAATAAGTGAGAAATTCACTGAAAATCAGTAAAAACAAAATGAAAATTCCAGAAAAGCTAGAACTTCCACTGAGTGACCTCCCAAACCTCTTGTATCAAAGGCACATGGTTTTGGGAGATCACTCAGTGGAAGTTCTAGTTTTGCTGGAGTTTTCATTTTGTTTTTACTGATTGGTTTTTCAGTGACCTTCTCACTTATTGTTTTAGTTTGTTGTTTGGGATATTTTTGCAGTGACCGTAATGATAATGGACATCAGCTGAGCATAACAGACCTGTGTTTGTTATGCTTAGTCAAACACTCTGCTTGTGCTGTGCTGATGAGGTCATAACAAGGCTGAAATATGCATATCGACAGCTAGTAGGATTTGGCTTTATTGGCCTGAAATTGTCCCTTAAAATGACGAAACAAGTCATGGGCATTCAGAATCACCAATTAGCTGAAACACTTGATGTTCATAAGAGTCATTTGTGTATATCCCATGTGCCTCTGATACAAGAGGTTTGGGAGGTCACTCAGTGGAAGTTCTAGCTTTGCTGGAGTTTTCATTTTGTTTTTACATAGTACATCTCTTGGTATGCTTTATACCCATATGACCTGCAAAAAGAATGTCATGGGCTATGGCTAGAAGTGCCAGATGGTAGGGTCTAGGCACTAACAACTGCATTATTACCTCACCCTCTAGCCCTCCCTCAGGGGTCCACTTTCTATACAGTAACCCTTTGTTCCAGTATACAGACTCTCTTTTCCTTGAGAATCAGGTGCTGCCACCCTCAAACCTTGTAATATAGTGTCCAAGAGCTGTGCCTGTCTCAAGTCTATCTTTGTGACCTTCCCATCTCCCTCTCCACAGGAAGCCTGGTATCGTAGTAGTATATGGGATATCATTAACTACCAGCTTGGCACAAATCTGTGCCTTTTATTTTAGGTTACAGATGTAACTAAAGAATGCCTTCTGGTTTTCTTTAGTTGAAGAAGCTAATTTGGATTCATAATTTGATTTGGAGGACTTCATAAAAAGTCTTATTTGCCTGTTTAAGCTGAGGAGGGAGTGTTTCCAGTTTAGGGTTCACTCCCTCTTACTCGTAGACAGCAATTTCTTCCTCTTATTGTAAAGCCTGTTAATGGCAGTTGTCCACCGGGCAGGTTTGCTCTTCCTTGAGGAGGTTGTTTTGGTCCTATCAGGTACGGCCAAGTCAATGCAGTTATACAGGTGTTTGTATAAATCACTGGTGTAGAATTTGGCATAGTTGCCCATTCCATCTGAGGGGGAGGTGCAGTGAATCTATTTATACCATCCTATAAGAGGTTGTAATCTGCTTTGGAGAAGTTTTTTAGTTTAGTTGCTGCTGGTGGAGGGGGTCAGGTGTGATAGTTACTTCAAATGAGACTGATTTGTGGTCAGATCTCACCAGGGAAGACCTCACAGTGGGGGTGCTAGTGGTCCCCCATATTGGTAAGCAACAGAGCCACGATGTTGGCACCCCTTGTGGGGGTGTCATCCAGCTGATCCAGGGCATTGTTGTTAACAAAGTCAAAGAACCTTTAGGCAAGTGAGTTTGAGCACGAGTAATTTACCCAGTCAATGGATGGGTAGTTAAAGTTGCCCAAAACCATGGTGTTCGGATGTATCTTGATAGACTCAGGTGGAGCCAAATAGGCAGAGTGGGTATCCTGGTTCATGGAGGGGGTCCTGTAGCTGGCAATGACTTGAATAGGTGCCCTACCAACAGTTAATTGCACCTGGAGTATCTCCAGGGAATCATAATGTTTAACCAATCTGGAGGTGTATTTATCTTTAATGAATATTACTACACTGCCTCCTTTAGTTTTCATGCCTTTAGTTTGTGGTCTGAACATGTGGAAGGAGGTATAACCTGGTGTGGCTGGGGTACTCTCCACAGCCTTGAACCAGGTCTCTGTGACTGCACAAATGTCCGTCTCTTCCAAGCTGATGACTGCTTCCAGTGAGTGCAATTTCTTGTTAAGATTCCTAGCATTTAGCAGCATAACCTTGAGGTTGTTTTTAGATGGAGTTTTTACATCAGGAATTTTGTCCTTGAGACACTGCCTAAAAAAGGCAATATGGGGGTGGTGAGAGCCTTAACCAGTAGCAGAAATCCCAGTGGTAACAGATGAAGGCCATCTTTGGCAAAGCATCGAGGTCTGTCAATCATGTCATCCCAGGCTGACAGATACTAGACCCCCTTAGAATGACACCAGAAACTGAGCCAATTATTGAAGTCAATCATTTCCTGTTTGTATTGAGGCATCATCCTAGGTGAAGGTAAAATGCTGCTTAAGGCTAAGGGCATACCTGCCTGAGACACATAGTCTGAGAGCTCAGTCATGTCTCTCTGCATATACTCCAGAGAGGTACATCTCAAGTCATTCACACCAACATGGACTATGATGGAGTCATAACAGTACCTGTTGTTGAGAGACTTGAGTGCATGCGTGATATGGTGAAGCGTGATACCTGACAGACAGCTGACCATGACCTTTTCCTTGTCCAGCCTGGTGAGAGGGACATCTGTGTGTCTCATGATGGAATCACCTATGACTAATATATTTGGTTATGTGTTTTGCCTTTAGGGCTTTACAGGTGAGACACTGGTGCATAAGCTAGTATGTGTATTGTGTTCTGCAGAGGAAGTATTATGTGTAGCATGCTTGTGTTTGGGAGATCTCTGGTGTTGAGGTATGTTTTTGGTGAGGACCTCTGCATATTTAGGCACGGGTGATGTGGGTTTGGGTGGAGTAGCAGGTGAGGTGTGCATGCTGACAACCTGCTCTTTCTCATAAGTATTGACTGGTGTGTGAGAAAGCATGGATTCAGGCTTCTTAATATAGTTGCATCTCTCACATGTTGAGTTTGTGTAGACTAGGACTAGAGGGTTGTCTGTGAACATGAGGCAGTTGCTACACTGCTTCAAAATGCCCATGTCGAACAAACTGGCTGGCGAAACTGTGGGAAATTGTCTGTCATTATGTTAGGTAAATTTATATGGTCAGGAAAAGAGGTTGTACTTAGGAATGGCTAGTGGGTGAGAGGTGTGTTGGTACCTCTGAGGCTAGGCTTTCACCTGATAATAGAGCAGGGCCACAAAACCCCCCTGGAGGACCACAAGCAAAGTACTAAGGGAAAATTTAACAAGCAAAATCTTTGTGTCTATAATCACAATCAGTAACCAACACTATGCAGCAGTGCACAATGGTGCACTACATGCAAACAAGTGCATATGCAGGGCTTAAATAAAATAATAAATAACCCTTTTAACTCAAACTAGCCAATAAGGAAGCTCTCTCTGATCTATATTCCAATCACCCTGGATTAGATGGGACCCAGACAGCACTCTCCTCCCATAAGGGTGCAGAAGGACCCTCACCAACAAAGATAGCTTGAATCTGATGCTCAGAAGTTACAAAACAGAACCAGAAACAGCAAACCTGGAACTGGCTATGCTACAGCCGAACTAGTACAGTATACAGTAAAAAGTGGCAAAAAACAGTTTAGACAATTCAAACAGTAGAATGCAAATACAAATTAAAAGTGCAATATAAGAGCAAAAACAGGCACTTATAGTTAGCCTTTCACTATCTCAGTGAAGAGCTGGTTTTAGTTCTCAAGTGATACCAAACAGTCTAGAGTCAGCATGTCTGAATCTAGCCTATGCCATAAAATGCAGAAGTACTAGAAATTAAAAATGCATAAAATCATTGTCACATCAGCAAAAAACGGTTTAAATAAAGCAGCAATTCACCAACAGTTCCCAGCTTAGAATGGTGTAAGACACACTCTCCCACCACAAGAGTCTAGACCACAAACCCTCCTAATGTAAAACAATTGGTTTTAGAGCCCATGTGCTTAAGCGAGAACTAAGACACTTCAGAATAACAGACGCAATAGGCCTTCTACCAGCAATTTCCAGCTTAAAAGGGTGTAAGCTATCCACACCTGCCACAAGAATTTAGGCCACAAATCTTCCCAATGTAAAGTAACTGGTTTGGAACCCAAGTGCTTAAACCAGAATAAAGACACCTAGAATAACAGGCACAATAAGCCTTCATCAGCAATTCCCAGCTTAGAAGAATGTAAGCCACTCTCTCCTTCCACAAGAGTTTAGACTACAACCTTAATAATGTAAAATAACTGGTTTGTAGCCCAAGTCCTTAAATCAGAACTAAGATTCTTTCAGAATATTGGATACAATGAGCCTTCAGTCCCAACTTAGAATGGTGTAGGCTATCCTGTCATGTCACAAGAGTTTAGACCACAAATCTTCCTTATATAAAATAACTGGTTTGGAACCCAAGTACTTAAACTGGAACAGACACTTAGAACAACAGGCACAAATTCCCAGCTCAGAAGGGCAGAGGCTACCCTCTCCTCCCACAAGAGCGCAGATCACAAACCTTCTTAATGTAAAATAACTGGCCTGAAGCCCAAGTCCTTAAACTAAAACTAACGCTTAGAATAACAATTAAAATGTAATCATGCTACTAACATGCAGTAATAAATCCAGCAGAATAAATGTGATTGAACACTTTTGAGAACAAGCAGCAAAAGCAAAATAAAGTAATAAAGTAGGAAGAGACATCATAGTTTAAACAATTAATATCAGATAATTTAGAAATAGCAGTTACAGCTTTACCATGGAGTAAGGAAGTCAGGAACCATACTCTGGGCCCTTGGTCAACATTATACTGTTTGCATACTCTTTAAAATATATGAATAAACCTATCAAAATTATCATACTCCGCAAAAGTGGAAGAACTTTACTGACATTCATTGCTTCTGGGGTTTGGTTATTCCTTTCACATCCATATTCCTGTCAAAAGTGTCAGCATCTCCCTCTCATGCTGATGCTGCTTCTCATTTTCTTTGGATACCAAATGCCACAGTCTCTCTCTGCTGATTCTAACTCCAAATGTTTGGCCTCCAATTCAAGTCTCTTTAACTTCAGACAGATTTTTAAGTCCTCTAAGGAAAATGTGAACTGTTCTGTTTCTGATGGCTCCAAATTCCCATCACCAGACGGGTTATCTTCCTGGTTGCTGGTCTGAACTGCAACTAAGCCTGAAATAATTTACTCTTTAGTCAGGTTGGCATGCAGTAGTCCTTTGGCTTCACACACCTTGGCTAACTGGTTCTTTGTTAGCTTGCTATAATCCTCTGCTGACATATTTGCCTGCTTTCCCTGTTGTGAAAATGAAATTCTGTATGCTTACCTTGTGGCTGCTGAGAGTACACACACCTTCAAAGACAACTGTCTACAGGCTACAGAAGTTCAATTAATATCCACAACACTGCTCAACAATAAGTGACATACGCTCCGGCCCAGTAATCAAGGAGCCTTATTCCTCTCCACTGACACTGCTGACGGACATTCACTTGGAACAAAGATAGGTAGAGCATTTCCAGATGCAACTCTTTGCAACAAGCACAATTTCCCTTAACAGCACACAAGGAAAACACTCAGTCTGATGTCTGGGTTTCCTCCTCTTCCTCTCTCTCTCTCTCTCTCTCCAAACCCCCAGTAAGACTCCCCATTGGCACAGCTATAGAGTTGAGTCATCAGCCGAGTGTCCCAGGCAAAATCATCCACCACCCTCTTTGTGAAACCAGTGCTCTGTGTCCCTGCTACAAATAGCTGTCACACACACTCCTTGAGATTTGATTTTCACAAACACACGCACACACACACACACACACACACACACACACACACACACACACACACACACACACACACACACACACACACACACCTGGGAAAGGCTGCTACAGATTTACTAGCTATGCTTCTCTGCCCAGACTATAATGTACATACGGCCACCAGGACACCCCAAAGCCAGCTACGCTAAGGTTCTTACAAGGGTACCCAATTATACTGAATGAAATTAATACTAATAGAAATGGTAGTGTTTGACTATTGTGGTAAGGCTTTCAGGAGCTGCCACATTGTCACCAAATAAATATGGGTACTCTCAATGGTTAAAATAGTCTCTAAAGGACCAGACACAATGAAAAGTTTAAATATATTTAATAATAAATAATAAAAGAACATGAAAATACGGAATATCTATTTACAATAAACACCAGCGTTTCAGACACAGGAAATATTAAAATACCACAGATGAATAGATTCACACAGATACAGAAAAACAGTACTTAACTAATCTCGCTATATTTTCCTGACTGATCTAAAGAATTACAGTTCCCTGGTTGCTTACTAAAGCAAGGCAAGATGAAGTGGGTGAGTGATCCTTTTATGTCAGGTTTCAAAAACAGACTGTACTGAAACTTCTGTATCATCTAGTATTAAAACATCATTTCAGTGCTGGATTACAGAATGACATCACATACATCACATACATCTGGACATCTGACTTCTGGTTCCCATACTACCCCTCCCCTTACTAGAAATTGAACCAGAATCTAGCACATATGTGTTACCATACACACAGATAGCTTTGCTAAGATGTGTTATAGCATCTGGAATCTATAAAACCATTTCAACACTTCCACCCTTCACTGCTAAGGACAATACAGCAGGATTCCTAGTCCTTGTTTTCACAGACATTTTGTCTATGGCTGCAATCAGAACTGTAACATATAATCTTTATGACCTAAACCGGTTATTTAATTTCAGCCTATTTTTCAAAGTTAGATGGACTGAGATTAACCTATTCTCTTCCAGTACCGTCTGTTACAATATTAATTTAAACAGTTACCATACAGTCTGATATACAGGTGAATTTCTTTTTCTGTCCAGCAAGACCCAGGTACATTTCTTTTTCTGTCCAGCAGGACCCACTCTTGGTACATTTTTTAATACAAGCAACTTTCCAAATACATTTTCAACACAAGCACCTGTACAAATCAGTTTGATATATAAATGACATATATTTCTTTACAGAACTCCAGCTAGCTATGCTGGCATATGTTACACATCCACTGCCCTACTTCTCCTGGCATAGCTGGCAAAACCTCACATCGTCATACACCTGTTTTACAATATTTGTGCAAGTTACTTTCCTATGACCTTTTGTACTTCTCCATCAAGGTTCATTTATTGGCCAGTTCAGCATGAGTGTCCATGGATCCTCCTCTTTCAAGGCTTTCCTATGTCAAAAACTTTTTTGAAAGGGGTTTTAATTAAGAGGCCTCCAAGAAAACCAGTGGCCCCTTTTTATGATCTTAATTTTGTGTTAGAGAAGCTAATCTGTTTAACTTGAGGCTCTTGACATGGAAAACTACAATAGCCACTCCCTCTCTCCATCCTCTTTATTTTTTGGTGTGCTGTTTATGCCAGGGTGTGATTGTTTATTTTCTTGTTCTTCTTACTATTGTCCTTTCAGTGCTCAACCTTGCTCTCTCTGTTGCCAGGAAAGATTTGAAGGACTTGGCACCCAAACTTGTCTTTTAGCTAGCTCAGCTTGAACTGCCTGACAATTCTGGTGCTCAGAAAGTGTCCTGAAGCTTTGTAAACTCACCGGTTGTTATATCCTTAGCAGGATATAACCGATATAGCTAAGGCTTCTGTGGCAGTGATCATTCGAACATATCCTGTTATGGTTACACAACTCTACTTTCTACTCAGTCATATTGTTTGCTTAGTATTAACAAGACAATTCTATTTCCTCTGTTTGATAACTATTGCATATTGGTCCAGTGGATCTGTTATGATTAAACTGTATACCTCACTGAATTTCTTAGGAATTACATTTTCTTAAAATAATGTTATCTATGACTTTAATAAAATTTCAAACATTTATTATTAATTCTGCATGATTTAACAAGGCAGTAAACCTACACTTTTCCTGCCTTCTAAGGTGGCAGTAATTAAAATTAGTATTTTCCCTTGACTTTTCTAAAGATACTTCATGTCAATCATTACTGAAAAAATATGTTTGACTCTGCATAAGGAAATGTCAACATTTTTGTGGTTTCTTAAATTAAGTTGGATATCTTACAACAAGTTTGCGTTCCTATATCTTGTGGCTGACGCTTCCAAATTTTTATTGCTATAGTTTGATTTAAATATCCTCAAAAACTTTTTCATTATTTTTATCTTAATAATGTTAGTCATATTTAGTTTCCAACTTGTCTGTTACCCAGTTTTTCAATCCATCTTACAAAATAAGAGTCTGCAGTTACACTTTTATTAAGCTTATTTACAGCTCTGGCATGGGAGAATAGTTTCAAAGGTTTTGGCCATATCCAGGTAGGCTGTGTGAGTTACAGGGCTACAATCTACAGCTTCAGTGACTTTCTCAAAGATGTTTGCTACCTTAAGTAGACATGATCTCCTTTAAAAAAAAACACATATTGTTGCAGATCTAGAACAATACAAACCTTTTATATCTGAGCTCATGAATTCAAATATAATACATTCCATGGCTGTGAAGATTAGGCTTATCAAGTCTGTAGTTCCCAGATTCTGTGATGGAGCCCCCTATTTGGATGACATAACAATAGCCATTTTCCATACATTAGGATTGTGGTTAAGTTGAACAGTTTTAAGAGAGTTTCAGAAAGGGTGTGTTTGGTGCAGTTAATTAAGTCACCTGGTATGTTTCTGTGACCAGTAGATGTAGTATATTTAGCTTTAGAGAATGCATTTAGGACATATTGCATAATAATCTTGTTAGGAGGAAGAGCTCATGGAACTTGTGAAGCTTGGAAGGAACTCAGGGAACTTGTGAAGCTTCAATGACTGTTTATGATGTGACACCCACCCTAAATATATCTTCAAATATATTAGCAATAACTTCAGGATTGGAATGGGTAATACCATTGCTATGTGTTATTTTTTAATCGTCCAATGCACTTAAAAAGGATTCATGATTATCCTTAGCTTCAGATGCTAATTTTTAATTTGTATTCCACTTTGATCGTCCTTATGATAGCTTATAGATTTTATGGTAATATTTTTGATAAAGTCTTTAATGTGGGTAGCTTTTGATTTATTACAGGTGTTAATCAGCTGCTGCTTTTTTTATTACAGAGCTAATTTATGCTGATATTCTACCAACATAGACCTTCATTCTATAGACAAAGGCATCATTTTTCCTAAAGAAAAAGTAGAAAAAAGAGGCAAGGGGCAGGTGAAAAGGAAGAAATCAAGATTGAACGTGGAAGAATTGAAGAACATTACTGTAAGAAAAAAGAAGAGAAGGATAGATGCTGACTTCATGTTTGTGGATGTACAAAACCAGCTGGATGAGAATGAATTGTGTGCTTGCAAATTTAATACACAATGAAAACAGTGGTATTAATAAGACTAATGGTGATGAAGATCATTCATTTGTAACAACTGATAGAGCAGATATTACTGTATTAGAAGCTGAAGATTATTCAGATCTGGTCAGAAAAGATTCTTGTAACTGGAGATTCAGTTATTAGAGGAACTGATACTTACATTTGCAGAGAAGATAATAAACATCAAATAGGGTTATGCTTGCCAGGATAGAAGATGTGAGACAAGCTTTGGAATGTCTTAATGTATGGAAGAAGTATGGATCTGTTTTTATTCATGTTGGCACAAATGATCTCATCCACAAGGGCACTATGACTGTTAGTAGGGAACTTACAGCTGTCTTAGATAGTATAGTTTATACTGGAATTAAAATATATTTTTCACAGATCACATACAGAAAGGATAATCAGGTCACTGTGAATGAAAAAAGCTTTTGGGTAAATACCTAGATGGAAAAAAGGCCAGTTTTAAAAAATGGAAATGTGTAGAGCATCCAAGCCTACTTTTGGGCTCACACATGTTCAGACAAGATGGTGTGCATTTGTCAAGATAAGAGAAGAGAATTTTTGCAGAAGATATTTTGCAATATTTGACAAACACTAGGCAGGTATTTTGCCAGGTCGAAAATTTTATAGTTTACAGATAGCAACATTTGATGTGCCTCTGACGGTTGTTAATGGTCAGAGCATTAATAATACATTTTTTTTATTGGAAAATTTGCTATGTTTACTCAAGATTGACATTGGTATTGTTTCTGAAAATGGTTAAATAACAATGGCTGGAAGCCAGTCTTGTCAGGGTATAAATGTTTTTACTGTAACAGACATTCTAACAAAAAATCAGGTGGAGGTATCATGATAGGGATTAAAGATAGTTATAAGACCTGCAATTATTACTGTGTAACTGTGACAAGACCACCCTGGAACACATAATTGTTGGAGTATACAGACCACCAAAGTCAAGTGCTGATGACCAAGAGGAATTCATACATTTCATGCATGAAACACAGGAGAGAAGAATAATATTAGCTGGGGACTTACTTTAGCCAGAAACAGACTGGAATAATATTGGAATAATATTGATTCAACAACATTAGCAAGGAAATTATTCACAATATATGTTCAGGAGCAATGATTGCTTCAGATTACAAAAAAAAAAAAAAAAAAAAAACAACTACCAGGGAATGGAAAATACTAGACATTGATTGTGTTCCTAAAGAAACTACTGCTATTTCAAGTTTTACCACCACTGATGTACAGAGATTATGGGGATATAAAGGTTAATTTGTTGCTAGATAATTCTGCCAAATGGAAATCTAAATCAATGCACAGAAGATTAATTACAGTTTATATAGTAGCAAAAGATTTACTATATAAATACTAACTGGATTGATGTGTTTAGTGGAAAAACTGCAGATGGAATGTGGAAAGTTTTGAAAGAGAAATTGTTTGAGTGCAAAAAAATTAAAAAAAAATGTTTAACATCAGTATCTAGGCTACAACATCAGGGGGATATATTTCCATAAGAACAATATACCTGATTAAGGTGAGAGACAAAAAAATCTAAGAAATGAAAGAGAGGTTGAACTACAACTTTGAAAACTGAAATAAACAAGCTGGACAAACAAATTAAGCATAGTTTGAGACAAGATCAGGAAAATTTTCCTCATGAATGCTTCAAGACTCGCCCTTGAACAAGCTTTCCTTCCCACACTACTCCATGCAGCCCCAATACTTACAAATCTCCAATCCAAGGGTCTGTATTAACTCTGTGAAAAACCTTTCCACTAAACGCAACTTCATTGACCCATATTCAGAGAAATTCACTTACGCGGTTCATTGAATATTTAAAGGGCAAACAAATACTTGCCCCGCAACCCAATGGACCCAAATCTAGCTAAACCTAACCCACCCATGTGGGGAGGGGCTGCACCCTCCCACCCCATCCCCAATGTGGGAGGCTGCCCCCCCCCACCCCCCAACTAAATATAGCAACTCTGAAATTGCACTGCAATGGAGAAAAGGGCAAAGTTGTGTAGCTGACCACCTATCTCATGGAAGTGCATTCCACTGAATATGGGTCAACAATGTAGCGTTTACTGGAAAGGTATTTTGGAGAACTGATATAGACCCCCAGACTAGTCTTCTGTCCAAACTTGAACTCACCTACAATAAAATTGCAAGATTTGCCTCTAACCAACCTTACCATATCCACCACTGTATTGCTCAAAAAAGCCTACAGTGGCTGGAATTTCACCAAATTCTACTTCCCCAGCTTCTCATGGCATATTCTATCCTTCATGAACCCTCCTCATGCCCCTTTCTCTCCACTCTAGTCCAACCTTACATTCCTAACTGTTCTCTCCATTGCTCTCAACAACACCTACTCCAGGTCTATAAGCCTAATAAAAATATTGGGAAACTCCTGTACAGTGACGCTAATGTCTGGAATAAATTACCTTCAACTATCAGATCTATCACTGACCCAAAGTCCTTTAAAACAACCTTGTAAGAAAACCTCTATAAATCCTGGTCCTGCCTATGTAATGACACTACTTAACCTAAATTCCATAATTCTACTATCTTCTTCCTCTTCAAGCCATCTGAAGATATCTTCCCTCCTTACAAACTAACTTTGCTACCTATCTTTTTCACTTCTCCCTGCTGTTTCTCTGTACCATGCTAACAGTTTTCTGTGCTCCATGATATTATGCTAACAGTTTTCTGATGATAGTCTCAGTTTACTAATCTGATGTCTGTTCACTGGCCTTTTTCGTGTTTTTTAATCCCTTTACATATTATATGCCACAATTTTTTTGCATCTCCTATTAGCTTCCACTTGCCTATGACCTCTTATGATATTTTCCTACATTATTATATGTACAAAATTGACTACTCTATTTGGGATGTATGTATTTGTACCCTATTTTATTCTTGAATGCTGTTATATGTATGCTTTTTCTGACATGTTTTTGAACTTTCTACTATGTTATACTTAGTTTTAGATACAATCTGCTCATCTGTATATTTTAGCATGCAATTCATCTTTTCTCTCTTTTTCTATTAGGAGCTTTTCTCCTCGGGTCTCTGCTGAAAAAGGACATTGCCCAGTCAGGCTAACCAAGTTAACAAATGTCAAATAAATAAATAAATAACATTTGAAGAACATTTATATAAAGACCTTGAGCCTAACAGGAAATCTTTTTATAGATACATAAGATGTGGAAGGAGTAAAGACATACAAACTGATAAAGTGTATGTAGGTTCTAACATTTATTCTAAGACACAACAGATTATAGATATATTTACAAAATCTTATGCAAAACAGTTTGGCTCCACAAAGGGGGTGATAAGTCATACTAGTGACATTCAGCTAACCTCAGATACTGGAATCAAATTATATTGTATTGAAAAAGAACTGCTCAGACTGGATCCAAACAAAACACAGGGAGGAGGTGGAATTAGTAATAATGACTTGAGAACACTTCAGCAAGAACTAACAGTACCAATATATCTATTATTAACTAGGCCATATAAATATGGGGAGATTCCTCAAGATTGGAGACATGCACTTATTAAACCTGTCTTTAAGGGAAAGGGGAAGAGGACAAACCCAGAGTCATATAGACCTTAAATTTACTTTCATGTTGTGGAAAAATGATGAAGAGGGTAATATTGGATACGTTATTGCCAGATTTGGATAGGTTGAGACTTGAAATCATATATCAGTATGCATATGTTAAAATAGATCTTTTACCACCTGGAACATGATGTTCTATAACAATATAATAACAGCTGTGAATGAAAAATTGTGCTGTGATGTAATTTATATAGATTTAACTTCAGCATTTGACAGGGTCATGCACAAAACTCTGACCAATAAATTAGAACAGCTAGGTATCAATCTTCTCTTTATAAGATGGATAGCTGCATGGCTTACAAATAAGACATGATGAGTATCATACAGCAATTGTACAGGTGAAAATCTTGGTGTCCCACAGGGCTCTGTCCTAGGTCCTTAGCTGTTTATATTGTATCTTTCAGACCTAACTTTTTCGTCTGAGTTGTTCTACAGTCTATATGGAGATGACCTGAAATTTGGTAAACTGATTACACGTGTTACAGATAAGGCATGTTTGCAAAAGAGCTTGACTAAATTGACCATTTGGGCACAAGACAATAATATACTGATAAATACATAAAAAATAAGTATATTAGATTTGGGAGATATAAATTGAAAACCGAATATTTAAAGTAGCACACAGTGATTGAAACTGTATTCATTTAAGGACCTGGGTATATGGGTAGATCCAGCTTTGGGTTTTATAATCATATCAAACAATTGGTTAATGATAGTTACAGAACTATAGGTTGTATAAAAAGATTTATAAAGTCTAGGAAATCAGAAATGATGAAGTCATTGTTTGTTAGTTACATTAGACCCAAACTTGAGTATGGAATAACAATATGGAAACCTTTTAATACAAAAAGGAAACATCGTGCCAAGAGCAAGAGCCAAAAAAAATATATATATATATATATATATATATATATATATATATATATATATATATATATATATATGGGTCTATATGACTTGGTCGACAGTTCATATGATCGACTGTTTATTTGGTCGACAGTTCATTTGATCGACAAGCATTTTAGGTGTGGAGCTTCACCCCCCACACCCCCCAATGTGGGGGGCTGTGCCCCCCACACCCCCCTAACTATATATATATCAACTCCAGGGTCACACAACATTGGGGAAGGGGGCAAATGCTTGTCGATCAAATGAACTGTCGACCAAATAAACAGTCAATCATATGAACTGTCGACCAAGTCATATAGACCCATATATATATATATATATATATATATATATAAATCAAGTACAGTGGGAGCTGGTAGTAAACATGAGGCTCACAATATAAAAGTTTAACTTTTATTAGAAAACACACTGAACAAAACATATAATAATGGCATCATAAAATGCATTAACTTTGTCACCATGTTTTCCGTCCCTATAATACTGGGACTTCATCAGACCATAAACCCAGAAATAAAGCTATTCAGCTTAAATACCCTTCATAATATAAATTAATTAATTAACTAATTTAAACTTAAAGCAGTAAATACACTTCAGTCAACTAGCATACAATGATACCTGAACACATAAAATTAAATTTATTGCTAATCAAAAATGGATAATACTGAGTGGCATACAGGTGGCACAGATCAAAAATAAATAAGTCCTAGAATGTTCAACAAGATGTTCTTCTTAATAAATCAGTACTAAGAAATGCGTCAGTAGCAAGCTATACAAAATAATACAACCCTAACATATTAAAAACACATAAAAATATATAGATAGTACATATCCATCATCTGTAAAACATCTGATAGCAATGCTTCGAATGCTCTGATAAATATGGAAACCTTATAAGAAAACAAGCATGAGTAAACTGGAAAGAGTACAGAGTAAATATACCAAGGGCATCCATGGATGTGAAAATTTAAGTTATTATGAAAGACTAACATATCTGAACTTGTACAGTGTCTTTTATAGATATCTAAGAGGAGACCTTATTTGGGTATACAGGGCATTTACAGGCAACTACCTCTGGGAATGTTTGGGGTTATCAACAAGTTGTAGAGAGTCATCAGACAACCAACAAAGAAGATTCTATAGGAATGAGAAGAGTACTAATTGGCTCTCTGAGAGTGCATCTGATGCATGTAACAGACAACCAAATTACATGAAAACAAGCAATAATTTAGATATTTTTAAGAATAGCCTGGAAGCTTATTATGGGAACAGTTGTTTTGGTATGTTAGCAGGCTAGAAGGGTGTCAATGCTCATGCTTAAAATATTTGTATGTATGTATTTATGTAAGACAGTTTATTTTTATATTTCCTAGGGTATTTGGTTCTTATTGGGACTGCTTGTTAATGATATTTAGGAATAAAAAATGAATTGGCATAAGTGACAGCTGCACTTACATGGGGATTGGAAATCTTTCATCTCAAGTTTGAAAGCTCATTATATATAGTCCTAAGAGATGTGCCTTTTTAAAGTCCTTAAATTCAGATGAGTTTATTGTGGAGGGGATTTAGATGCCCTAAGGTAGAAGATGATTGATTTGTTATTGGATTTGACCAGAGAAGAAGGTAACAGTGATAGTACAAGTGAGTTTTTAGAGGGAAAGAGATCAAGGGGGTTTTAACCTGTAGTGGACTAGTTAGCTGTATGTACAAAGTCGTTAGCATTTGCTAAGTCTGTGAATTTTGGGTTTACATAAACATTGTGGTATAGGTTCCAGTTTATTGATGATGAAATTACCTGTTAGGATGGTATTTTTATTGATGAGTAGTTCAGTAAGCATATTCAGAAGTCTTTTGTGAGCTAAACTGGAATTTGTGCTACACTTTTTGTTAGGCTGAAATGCCAAATGGCAAACTTTAAGTAAAAATGCACTATGAGAGGCAGCAGGTACTGTGGATAGATACGGAAATTATGGAATGAAAGGTCCAGGCCATGAACTGATAATTTGCTTATTTAGGGTCATTTGAAGTTCAACAAGTCCTGCCTACAGGTCACAGGGAATTTCTCTGACAAATATCGATACTCACCTACAGTTTCCAGCAAGTCTGAATGTATGTTAGGTTCATTAGTCCATCGGTACTTACTTGGTTATTGATCTGTGAGGATCTTAAGAACCCTATGCCTTACATTCACATGGTAGTTTTTAGCCCTTATATTTTATATACAAATAATTCCAAGCTTGGATGAACAAGGACATGTTGACACATTTACATATTTCCGCTAGCTATATGGGGCAGAAGTGCTAAACTACGGGAGAATTTGTGGTCACCCATTCTTTCATCTAAATTACATTTGAATAGAATAGAGGAAGTACTTTGTTTTATGTAGAATGGAAGGTGGTTCAATAGAAGTAGTATTCTCTGCAAAACAAGCCTATCCCTCCAATACGTTCTTTTTATTTTTCAAAGGAGATTGAGAACTCTTGAGCAGGTGTTTATGATACTGTTGGACCTGTGAAGGTTTGACAAAACAGGGTTTGTTGAAGTTCTATATTCAAAGCAGATGTTGCCTTTCAGTAGACTGTATGATACTGAGAAGAGGAACAAGGCTTTTAGATGGTCTAATATGGCAGGCACTGAAACCAGTCTTTGCTACAACATTAATATGGATGTGATCAAGTTGGTGTGGCATCTCTAGATCCAGCAGTTTACTGCTAAGGCTACTGTCACTGAGCAGAGCAACACTGATGTGGTATGGATTGGAATTTGCTGATTAGATGACAGATTTTGCCAAAAAAGGTTTTACTGGAGCAGTAAGTGCTTTGGCTAGATCTGGAATCCATGGAAAGAAAGGTGAAGGCCATCCATGGCAAAGGAAGTTGGACTTCTAGTCATCTTGTTTCAAGCTGACACATACTGATCCTTCTAAAATGACACCGGCTCCTTAGCTCAATTGTTAAAGCCAGTTAAATTCTCGGCATCTGAGCATAATTCTGGGTGGTGCTAGGATTCCATTCAGGTACAGTGTTATATGCATTACACACATGAATAACAAGCGCAAGTATGCCTGTCTGCATGTCCTTCTAGGCTGAGCATTTCAGGTCATTTACACTCATGTCAGTCACTACCAGGTCATAGTCACATTTATCTTATTCGAGAGACTGTAGGCCCTTTGTGATATCACACATTGAAAAGGCAGCATTATCATGTTTTTCTCCAGCCTAGTGAGTGTAGAGTTAGCGTACCTGATGATAGAGTCACCAACTACAAGGGCATTTCTACTTGGATGTGCAGACTTAGTGACAGTGGAAGGCTTGCATTCAGCATCCTGGTCACTCACTGAGTTACGTAAGTACGGCAGAGCTGTGTTGGTGGATTATTGCTGAGGCACTTTAGTCCTAACTCCTTGAAGCTTGGTAAGTGATTCTTTTACAGCCTTAATGTATGTTGTTTAGTGTGATCTTGTGGTGGTATTGGTGAGTTTATGTCCTGCTTACTGACCATCGGTGTAAGTGAGAGGCTGGCCTTCAGGTTATACAGTTAATTACACCTCTAACAAATCATGTGATCTATATGTGATAACAGTGAGCATTACGCAGCCCCTACATTGTCTCCTATAAAAACATGAGGCTGGCAAAGGAAGAGGCATAGGTATGATTACACGTTTGCAAGCTGGGTTAAATAACCTGGGGCAGGAATGATATATCGCACTAATTTTGTTAGTAAGCAACTAAGATATATTGGTTTGACAATCCATGCTGTGGAGGAGATATGGTAAGGGAGGCGAAAATATGCTGACAGTGGGACAACAGCTACTTCATCCTACAGGAAAGAAATTAAATAAAACACTCCAGTCAAAGAGCAGTGCACTACCATACCTTGTTACAGCACAAACCTAGTATAACAGCAGTAGTATAACAACCAGAGTTAGTACAAATTAAACATAAGAACCAACAACAGTATACAACTATAGATTGATAGACTACATCATTACAGCAGATAGATAGCAATACATGCATTGTAGGTAATAACAATAGAATGAAGGCTGAACAGTTACCAAAACTGTAAGATAATATACTCTAGATGCCACCCCTTGTTAGTAATGGGTAAAAGCCCTAACCATAACACTTCTCCTTTCCTCAACCCTATCCCTACACCTTAACTTAATACAAAACTGTCTGTAACACTGACACAAGAAACACTAAGATACACAAACACACACAAACACATTCACTGATAATACTACATCTACCCCTATACCTAACTCTGACCCCAACCCTAAAATACATACTCTCACACACAAACATACAAACCTATCCCCGACCCTAACACACACACACACACACACACACACACACACACACACACACACACACACACACACACACACACATACACACACACACACAACATCCTCTCATTGCCTCCAACCCTACTCACTCTTCACGAAGAAACAGTACCTGAACATTTTGAATATGCAGCTATAGGTGCATCCGATATTAATTACCACCTCTAATAGATACATAAAGACAAAATCTGGCACCAAAATTAAGTAAGCGGTCAATGCTTTTTCATTAATCTAATGTAAGTCCATAAAAAATAGTGTGTCTAGACTATAATAGGTGCTAGTAATAGTTTCTAATAGCAACTACTTACCTTATGCTGGCATATGTACTGATTGCTGCTGTATGTTTTAAACCATTGTTATCTGTGATAGATAGCATACTTTGTTAGATTCTTTATTATGAGATCTACTAACAAAAGTTGCTATTGGCACAATATGTTTCATCTCAGCAGGTAAATTGTCCTACTCTTTCTATGTCACTAAAAATTGGAATTCCATACTCACTGCTCTGAAACTAGATAACATTTCTCAAATTTTTAAAACCAAGCAAAAGCAACACGAACTTCCTCCAGGTTGTGCTCCTACTCCCAACCCAAAACTTCTCACAAACTTTCCTACCTCTAGTTTCACTGTTACCCAGTGACTATCTCTCCCACTTTCTCCCTGCTTTCACCTTTTCGCATATCACTAACCACCTAGTTTCTCTTCCCTCACCAGTCTATCCATCTAACTAACTTTTCTTTCTAACTCAATCTTTCTTCCTGTCCCACTGTTTATTCTATGGGCAACAACTTCTACCCATCAGGGCCATGAGCCTGCAGATGGAATTAGCCCCCAGGATCTGGAATCATTAGAAGAAACCACTAACAACACTTGAAGAAAAAGTGCTTAACAGAAGACTTACACTCATACCTCAGGGAAGGAGCAATGAGACGTAGACCATCATTGATTTAAAAATGTATGTGAGAAAGTTTAATTTGAAACTTGTATTTCATGAGGAGAACAACATGGAGGAAGATAAACCCATCAAATAAAAAATTAAAAGACCCAGTAGTTTTGCACCCCATCGCATCCCACCCTTGCAGCCTTCAAGACAAAATAGGAGATTTACATAAGAAAATCTCTCAAAACATCAAAACGTAAGTTTTATAATATTTCAAAGGATGAGATATTAGCACTTAAGAATTTGAGCAATGATAGAACTAGACGTGTTATGAAGGCTGACAAGGGTGGGGGCTTTCTAATTACAGATACTGACAGTTATATAATGAAAATAGAGAACTTGCTGAACACACCTGAGTTTTATTCTAAACATTCCTTTGAGGTGGTTAAAACTGCATATGTATCCACCATACAGACCTGTTATTGCAAGTGGAGGTTTCATATCAGAGGCCACTGCCATACACTTAGATTCTATTCTTCAGCCTCTTGCTGAAAATAACTCATCTTTTATTTTAGATTCACTTGATTTTTTTTAAGAAAAGTAAAAAGACGTGCATGTGAATAAACAAAGCATTTTGGTAACTATTTAATTTGAAGCCCTTTACACTCTGTTACCACACATGTACAGTATTGGAGCAGTTACAGAGGCTAATAGCAGAAATAATAATGCTACACAAGGGCAAACTGAATGCTTGGGAAAGCTAATACACTTGGCTTTGAGTTACAATTTTTTTCAGTTTTAATGGCCAGGCTTACAAATAGATGAGGGAGATAGCCATGGGGGTGGCTACTAGTCTGGCCAATGTAGCCTTAGAGAAGTGGGAGGAGGAATTTGCACTGCAAAGTGAATACTGAAGTTTTATGACCAGCTACATTTGCTTTATTGATGTATTCATAATCTGGGAAGGTGAGAAATCTAAACTCACCGAGTTTATCCATTACATCAATAACTCTACCTCCTTTCTGAAATTTACCATTTCCATCAGCTCAGAGTCAGTGCAGTTCCTTGATATGACTGTCAGTGTTGATAAAGACAGAGGAAAATTAATTAGTAACTTATACAGGAAACAAACAAGAGTGAACTATTTACTTCACATAGATTGTATGCATCCAGTAAAAACTAAGCACAATGTAATAAAATCACAAGGCTACAGGTTAGCAAGCATAACCACAAATTTGTCCCCTTTCCTCAAAAATATGAATGATCTTGAAAATGATTTCTTAACCAGAGTATATGAATCAAACATGTTACATATGCCCCCGGATCCCATTAGAGATTCAAAAACTAACAATGACCCTATGTGGAATAGGCCTTTTGGTAGAATAATGCAACATGGACACCCTAACCCAAAGAAAAGAAAAGTAAGTGCAGTTGCATTCTAACTTACACCAGGGATTTCAATACAATTAAAGCCATTATTAAGGAGAACTAGACCATCCTCACTGACAATCCACAACTTGTAGGGGTTTTAGGAGATCATCACCCCACTTTTGTATATAAACAGAGCAGAAACATACCTACTTATGTGGAAAAGAAAAATAAGGAACCCCAAGATGACGTGAGCACTAAAATCTGTGAGCCGAACAACTGTACTTTCTGTAACTGTAATACTGAAAAAGTTTTATATAGGGCCATGTGTCATGACTGCCCTGCATTTTATGTGGGTAAGATTATTTTTTCCTCAACACTCGTGGTGGTGAGGTTGGAACTAGACAGACTCCTGTGCTTGTTCATTTTTTTTATTTTTTTACTGTTTATTTTATCAGCAACCCTCCAGTGCTCCTAATATCTTTGTCTACATCACATATTTACACATATTACTCTAAGAAAATTATATGTTTCATGTGTAGAAATCAGTCCAGTCCAAAAAGCAGTTTTACCCAGCAGTCAACACTATAAATAATGTACATAAAAATGTGTTGTTTTTTCTCTCAAATGATGCATTACTAATCTGCCATTGTTAATATATTGTAAATAATGCACATAGTGCTTTCTGTTACCAAAATTATCACAGTTTCTGCGTGCTATTGTAATATGTTTTTTTCTGATTGTCTGTATTATTTCAAAGTATGTTGTTAATGCTCATGGAGTTTTTCCCCCTATGCCTTCACTGAAAATGGGACAACATGCCCAGACATATTCTCCAGATAAATAAATGGCAATATGTAAATAATTAAAGGTACATTAGCTATGCCCTATAGTTAGCTCTGAAGATAGCTATGGCTATAAATTACTTAATAAGATACTCATCTTTTGTTAGTCAGTTTTTGGAAAGCAGCCGTAATAGTTTATCTAAGTGTTTTTTAATTTGCAGTCCAGGATTTTTTCAATGGATATTTTTCAGTATTGTAGTTTTATATTTACTATGGCATTGTATATATTCAGATGACTGTGTCTATGCAACTCTGTCTAACCTGAGTTATGAGGCTGCACTCAGTGACATTGTTTACATTATTCACTGCTTGCATCACTTGCCTCAGGAGACACTGGCCACAGCAAACAGATTTAATGTACTGGTGCAAATGAGATGCACATACCTTCATTTACAGCACCTGACCTTGTGAGGTCAAGAGAAAAGCTTAAGTAATGATATATTTTTCCATCTGTCACCAATGTCATATCACATGCAGTTGTTATCTCGTCGCATTCCAATGCACTGCTCTACATCAGCACACTGAAATCCTGCCCACATTTACAAGGTCTAAAACATTGTTCTGAAAACTAGTAACCTTTCTTCAGATTAGCTGATTACTGAGGCTTAACACCAAGCTATTTAACAGTGTGCATGCAAAAGCTACTCAAAGATAGAGGAACATAACTGCGGTTAAGCAAAGCAGTAATGGGAAAGCTTAATACTGCTGTATTTTAGACTGAATGCGTGCGTGTGTGTGTGTGTGTGTGTGTGTGTGTGTGTGCGCGTGCGTGCATGCGCGTGTATGTGCATGTGTGTGTGTACTATTCTGACACTTGCATGTATTTCTTATGGAGAGAATGGACAGTAATGTTTGCATCCTGTATTGCTGTGCTACATACTGTGATTTTTTTTTTGTTGGAACATTGTATATTTTTTGAGGAAGAGAATGATGACAGAGGTAACAATAAGCAGATCTCTAGTGACACTGTTGAAGCAATTGCATGAGACTAGAAGAATCAGAAATGCGATAACACGGTTGCCTATCACCACCTCCCCCAAAAAACTTTGAACAACTCAAAAATGAAAGATATGTATTAAAGGTTCCAATGAGGATCCCATGCAAGATGTCTTATTTGTACAGTGAATAGAAGGCATTTGGAGGCGAAGTTTAAGAAAAACACACCGTGGATAATAAACGAAGACTGTAGCTCATTCCTTTCTACGATCTACTTATTTTTTTAATCATCAAAAGGGTGACAGTCACTAGAGAAATGGCAAGCTGGAGTCTCAGTAGATGTGGTCAAGGTGTTTAGCTAGGTCTGTTTTCCAGTCATGAATCACACATTTCTGAAACACTGAATCAGGATGGCGGAAGCTTGTTAAATAAAGAAAACTGAAATTTGAAAACAATGCTGAAATAATAATATTAGATTAAATTAAAATAAACAACAGTAAAGCAGGAAGGCAAGCCACTGCCACAATTTGTACATGATGGGAAACCCCCACTTTGAAGATGGACAGCCTCATATCAAGAAAATTAGTCCAGGGTTTGAGAATGTATTAATTTTCATTCATTGTTTGATATTCATGAGATTAGGATTATTTCAGTAGTAAGCAGATAATAGATTTTAACCTTTTATGTTCAGTATTTTATGTTTCTTAATTTTTAATTCAAAATTGTGCAGTAGTCCTGGTTTATACTTGACACAGCAGATCGGTAGACTTCAACAGTCAGGAAAATGTATGGAAATGAGCATATGCAAACATATATAGTCATCAGGACAGTAAGAAAAGGAATCTCTTCTGCATTTAGGTGAAATCACTCTTCCTTGGAAACCAGCAGGGCATGATCTCTGTAAATTCCTGATCAAGGAAATGGTTGCTATATCATTTTTCATGTGAGAACTGAAGAAGACAGGATGAAGGTCTGAAAGTGGAAAAAAAAGCTCGCATTAAGGTTCCTTGGAAAATTACTTCAGCATATAAGGTGAGACAGAAGAAATAATTACCCATATTTTATCCAAGAAAACTAGATAGTTCATGGCACAGAAAAGACAAGAGGTTGAAGGAACAAACAGAAGTACAAAGAAGACTTGAGATATAAGACAGCGTGTGTGTGCGTGTGTGTGTGTGTGTGTGTGTGTGTGTGTGTGTGTGTGTGTGTGTGTGTGTGTGTGTGTATATATATATATATATATATATATATATATATATATATATATATATATATATATATATATATATATATGGATCTACTTCAGTAGATTGAACTTTTACAAGTTCGAACCATATATGTCCAAGACCATATGAACTCATAAAAGTTTGAACACTGAAGTAAAAACAAATAAAGCAACAAAACACAAAACTAAATGTCTATAGCACCCCCATACCCCCCTTACTTAAATATACCAACTCTGAGATCGCACTATATTGCGGAAATGGGAAATCTTCCCTTTCCGCACTGTACAGAGATCTCCATTCAGTCCGATTGAACTTTTACAAGTTCGAACATATGGTCTCGGCCATATGTGGTTCGAACTTGTAAATATTCAATCTACTAAAGGGGATGTATATATATATATATATATATATATATATATATATATATATATATATATGGGTCTACGTTGAATGATCGAAATTATAAAACTTCAAACTCATATGGTTGGGAACATATCATCGAAGTTTTGTAATCTCAAACATTAAAAAAAAAATTAAAACACATATATGCAGGTGGGCAAGCCCCCCCCTGCATGCCCCCACACCCCCCACTATTAAAATATACCAACTCTGAGATCGCACTACAGCAAGGAAAAGGGAATATTCCCATTCTGTGCGATATGGAGATCTCCGTTTAAATGTTCAAAGCTTTAGAACTTCGATCATATAGTTTTGGCCATATAAAATTCGAAGTTCTGAACTTCGATCATTTAACTAGGACACACACACACACACATATATATATATATATTTATATATATATATATATATATATATATATATATATATATATATATATATATATACACACACACACACACACACACACACACATATATATATTCACTTCAGAATCTCTAAAGCCCAAAATCTTGAATTTCAAAAGACTGAGATCAAAATTTCAAAAGTTTATTTATTATTATTTATTTATTTATTTACATTTGTTGACCGGGAGAGTCCGTCTGGACACAGGTCCGTTTTCAGCGGCGGCCCGGGGAGAAAAGCTCCACATTAAGTTTTACTTGCATTATATAGTTAAAAACCACAGCATTTAAATATAGACATTAGTCCAGCTAAGGACGCAAGACAAGAATAAAACAGATGTAAAACAGCTGTAGAACATAGTACAATTTTAAAGTACGGTGACATATACTAAACATGGTTACAAATGTAGTTGATGCGTAGCAGGCAATAGATGAAGGAAGACTATCAGTAGGTGTATAGGTTATAATGAAAAGGGCTGGCCCTGATTAGGCTGCAATTGTTCTTGTGGGGAGGGGGAGGATCAGAATAGACCAGAAAAGTGGTGGATAGCCAACAGTATGATGAAAAGGGCTGGCCCTGATTTCACAGATATGCAAGTCTATAGAAACAATAAGAAAAGGCAGTAGGTACTCTGACTTGCTTGTTTTGCATACTAGTCTTACTGAAATAAAATAAGCCAGTTTTACCAAGGAGTTATGTGGAAATCAGGAAGACAAGAATTTATAAGAGAAAAGGTTTAGTAGAAGTAGAGAAACAGCAGAGCATACAAATAGTACAGCATATAAAGACAGATTGCAGTTAGAAGTACAGAATGGGGGGGGGCAGCTAATGTTCTGAAACAATAAGAAAATCAGTAGGTACTTTGGACTTACTTGTTTTGCATACCTTTCTTTTAAAATAAAATATATAGATTCACTTTAGAATCTCTAAAGCCCAAAATCTCAAATTTCAAAAGACTGAGACCAAACGAAAGTTCAAAACACTAAAAACTTAAAACACTGAATTTCATAACATTGAAAAAAGCACAGGACACCGACATTTACTATATTCCAGCACAACTATATACAGAAACAAATAAAAGACAAACCATATTACACTTCCCCAAATATAAGCAGGGGGCAAGCCCCCTGCACCCCCCATGAGGGGGGCTGCAATCCCCCACACTCTGCTACTTAAATGTATCAGCTCTGAGATCGCACTAAGATGAGTTATGTTGTAGTATAGCAAGTTAGAAGGGAATGTGACTAAAGTTATAACAGGCAGTCATGAAGCACATAATGGCATATTTGCCATTTTGTTCTGTGAAGTGCGATTTCAGAGTTGATATATTTAAGTAGCAGGGGATGAGTGGGGCGGAGCCCCCACATGGGGCGTGCAGGGGGGGCTTGCCCAACTGCTTATAGTTGGAGAGGTGTAATATGTTTCTGTATGTAGTCATGCTGGAATATAGTTGAGATTTTGGGCTTTAGAGATTCTGAAGTGAATATATATATATATATATATATATATATATATATATATATATATATACATATATATTATCCATACTACACACTAGACACACAATTTGTTTGTACCACAGTATACTTTTATCCTTGCAGACTGATCTTATATATTCATGCATTAAGAAACAAACAGCTGTGATCAAATTAATGAATTCATCCTGACTGGTAGATCAAAGCTCAGTCCAATAACAACAGGAAGAACCCAATATGGAATGTTGCTGGGCATCTTGTGGGGACTCTGAACGATAAACAAGCATAAATTGGACAACCTTACTAAAAAAATGAACAGCAGCCTCAGATATGAGGTAGAAGAAGCCTTCCATGTAATTAGACAGTCTGAACTGCTCAGAGTATCTATGACCTTGAATGGAATTGCTGAATACTTAGATGCTGCAGGACTCTCTGCAGAGGAAGAGAAGATGAAAAGAACATAGCCTTCCTAGCCTTGATTGTGCCACATGCAACCTGGATTTGATTACTCACCTAGTGGCAAAGGAACTGAGTGGCATTTTGCTCACTCACCTATCTCAAGAGAGGGGCAAGGGAAGTGATTTTCCACTCAAGACTATAGATTTTGGTGTAGACTGAGGACTAGCTGTATCAAAATTCATGGGAATGCACTGGTAATTCATTGACAAATTAGTTGTGTGCTTAACTTCAGTACACATTAGATGTGAGGTAATTTTTTTTGTATGGCATAAAAGGGGCATTCTGTATCTGCCAAGGTGGCAGAGTACATTTTGTTGCTCTCGTGTCCATGCATTCTTTAACTTATTCTAAAATCTCTCCTCTTAGCATGTTCTGGTCCATGAGATACAAGTCTGGCCATTAGCACATAGGATTAAGGTGGTGAGTTGCTTCCTGTAGTCTAGGGTATGAGTACCTCAGCCTCTTTTTACCTACTGCATGACTCTGAGCAAGTCCCCTAACCAAACGTTATCTGAAGCAAAAGGAAAATTTGACTAGGCCCTCATGCTCACTTGGACTATGTGCCTATTAACTACCTATGAAAATCTAAGTCGGACATGTGCCAACAAGGGTGTAAGTGAGGAGGACTGAGGTGGGGATCTGGGACACAAATGGCTTTAGCACAGAGAAAACAAATGAATTAGGGAAAAAGAACATTGTTCAGCTATGAACATTTTCTAATTAGCAGACCAAATAAAGATTTTTCAAGTCATGTTTGTCCTCCAGGAGGTGAAATCATCTTCTCTTGTCCTCCGGCCTCTGTCAATGTCTTACGAGCTTGTGAAGCTATAGATCATGTAAACATTCATGAGTGTGAATCAGCAGTGTATGTGTTTGGATTTGGGCAAGTTGGTCAGGAGCACCAAATATTATATTTTAATAAGACTCCAGTAGTTTCTGAGGATGATATACAGTGCACAGTATGCTAGGAGCTTGTGCTGCCTAAGGAATAATCTTAAATAATTCTAGCTTTGAATGAAACTAATGTCAGGTGGAGCTTGTCCCATAATGATGGGAAGAGAGTGGAGAATTCTGTTTCATCTGCTTGTAGGTAATCAGTTGGACATTACAAAGTGAGACATTTCATATAAGGCATGTGGAAAGCAGTGGCATGACTTAATATGTAATTTATTTTAAAATTGTGATTAGTCCCTAACAAACAGGATACTAAACATAAGAACGCTATGAGAAAAATGTGTAATCTACATAGTAAAAAGCCATCCTGCCTTCTTTAATGTGACACAGTGGTAATCTTAGTAGAAAGAATTGAGATAAATCTACATGTTTAACTGAGTACATCCTGTATCATTGTGCTCTTCTGGCCAATAATGAATAAAGGATGTGCATATTCCTTTCTGGGTAAGATGATGTACACCTGCATACATCCCTAACGTCAGGTGTAAATAATTATTGGCTTCTTTTTGATTACAATTAAAAGAGGCACCAGGCTAACATGAAAACCAGCAGACAACTAGATACATTAAAATGGAGAGATTATGCCACAATGGAAAGAGACTACAAGAGAGGGAAGAAATGTGAAAGGGGTAATGGGAGGTCAGTAGTGAGTGAGTTTCAGAGTGAGGAAGGTTGTAGGATCTGTGTATGGCTCTACTGCACAAGACCAATATGTTGTCAAGGTTAACCAATCAGGAACCAAGCTGCAAAACAAAAAGCAAAGGACCAGCTCAAGAACCACAGAAAAAGGTCATTATAAAATCAACTTGTTCTTACATATTTTTACATGTTTGATTTTTACAATAACTTTTTTTGTGGTTCTTGAGCCGATTCATTTGAATTTAGTCTACTGAGCAAGATTTAAGGTTGTTGGCTAAGACACTGGAAGGGACTTTGATGTTTTGGTGGCTCAGGGGCAGATAGGATTTATGAAAAGGAAATCATCAGCTGATCACTGCAAGATAGTCTTCAGTAACATGCAGTGTGTAGAAAGCAAAGGAGTGAGAGTGGTACTTTCCAATATTAGGATGGCATTTGGTGACATTCATATGGCATTCACTGAAGTGTGAGTAAGTAGTATGGTGGAAATTCATTTTCAATAGACATTTATAAAGTTGGCTTAAAGCTTGTCATTGAAACTTAGATTTTGTCCCATGGTATTTAGGATAAGGTTAGTTTGGAAAAGGGGAAGCAAAACTAGAATAGGAAATGAAAGAATGAGGCTGGAAATTGAGTTGCAGAGAATGAAGATTGAGCATTAGATTTTAGAAAACATTTGGTTTCAATGAACACATATGGTTAAAAACAAGAGTAGGACTGTCTTGGAGTGGGTTAGTCTGGAAGCTAAGAGGAAAGAAGACTTAAGGAAGGGGCTTATATGAAAAAATGGATTGTATATGCTGGCTATCGTGGATACAGCTGTGAGTTTCACTATGTACAATAAGCACTCACTGTGAATGAAGTCACTGCAAAAAAAAATATTATCTTCTATAAGATGTTTACAGTTCATTATGTCAGGTAAGAAAATACAGAAGACAAATACTCTTCCACAGAGATTTGCCCCCCTCATGCCCCCACTTTGAATTTCTTTTAATTATTTTTTTCAAATATTTTATTGAAATCTTTAGAATGCATTGCAAATAACTTGCATTCTTAGATGTTAATACATATTGAAAAGTTAACCATAAACTTTAAAAGCTATTACAGTATACACAAACATGCTTAAAATAATTGATATTTGCACATAATATGAAATTTAATAAGTAAACTATATATTATGTAAAAGAGAATAAAAGAAAATGTCTAAAGTTTTTATAGAACTATTTATGTAATTTTCATTTTATGGAGTTAACAATATTCTGATATAAATCAATAAGCAACAACATGTTTGCCATAGGATCTTTTTGGATAATTCTAGGATATATTCTGCTTTCCTTTATTATGATCTCTGTTAGTGATGGCAAATATTCTTTAAATAGAGGTGATATAGACTTTTTACATTTCTTTGCTATGTATTTTTCTTGCTACAACCCAGATTGTCTATAATAAATAATGCCATTCATTGTTTATTTTAGCTGTTCCAGTTATGTTGAATAAAACCAACATTTTTGTTAAGAAGAAAGAATCAAACTGTAAGGCTTTCAAGAAATCTTCTATTTTCCCCCAACTTTATACGTGAACAACCATAAAAAATATGTGACCAATCTGCATTACAAAGTTTAAGACATCTCCGATATTTTATATTCTTGTTATTAACTACATTTAGCTATTCTATTGTGGTTAAGAAAGATTTATATAGAAACTTCCTAGTGGAAATACTCTTATATTGTGATTGTGATGTATTTTTTATAGACTTCAGTAAATGACTTTTATTTTCTATAGTTAGAGTTGTACTATGGCTTGGCGTAATGGGTATTCAAAATTTGTTATTAGTGTTAATATTACATGCCATAAGAATTCCATAAAGTTTTGATATTATATTACTTAGTTTGTGTTCATTATATGCAATTTCAGAAATAAGTTGAATTAAAATTGGATTATCTTTATATCGAGACTGTGGTAATATGAGATATTTCTGCTGTGCATATGTTTTAACATTATGTAAATAAATCAATTTTTGTGGAGCTAGGTTATATTCATTTATAATGTGTTGTGTTTCTTTAATTTTTAAGTCACTAAAGCATTGTTGCCAACATATAAAATTTTCAATTTCTCAATTGTGATTTCTAGTCGTATTATTTTTGTCAAAAAATGTTTTATTATTCTCATAGGAATACTCAACTCAAACCAAAGTTTCAGATCTGTATTACTTATTATTGTGTTTTTAAATGTTTTAGGCTGTAACTGATATAATCATATTGTGTGTGGGATGAAAAATTAAACTGAATATAATTACATTGGTATAATTTTTTGTATCAACTTTCATTTTTTGTTATTGAAAAGAGAAAAGTATAATATGTTCTAATTTGATTAATACTTAGGGTCAGTCCAGTTTTGAATACTTTTAAAGACTGCTGATTGTACAGAAGTGTTTAAATCCAGAAAATTAATTCCTCCTGAATCCCATGGTTTGATTTGTTACTGTAAAACCATTCTTTTTTTTGTTGAATACTAGAGGAATTTTAGTAATAATTCATTAATCTCTCTTATTTGTGCTTTATCAGGAGGTAGAGTGAAGGCTGGTATAATGTACAATACTTTTGGAAAAATAATCATTTTTATTAATTGCCCTCTATCTTCAAAGGGTATTATCATGTTATTCCATGTACCAGTTAAATTTGTAATATTTCCCAGAATTTTTAACGGTTTATGACTTTATTTTCTTCTATTGTACTCATTATAGTCATTCCTGAGTATTCTAAAGATGAAGTATGTGCACCAGTAATGTTGATTTTATTTAACTGTGATATTATTTTTTATTTAAAAGTAAATATTGTGATTTTGGAATATTAAATTTTAATCCTGAACAGGCCTGAAATCTATTAATAATGAAATCTACTTCTGTTATTGCTATTTGTAAAATCTCAAAGGTTTAAGAAAATGTCATCAACAAACTTAGAGCTGTAATTATTGGCTGCTTCTATACCCATTATCTTACTATTGTTTCAAATAGAGGCCAATGATAACTCAGTACCTAAGTCAATCAACACAGGGTTAAGAGACAACCCTGCTTTGTACTTCTTGCCAGTGGAATAGATCCAGAGGTAAAAAATTATAGTTTGACATAAGCTTTATTATTTTTATATATGCTTTTCGGAAGATAAATAAATTCAGTGGGGAAATCAAATAACTCTAGTCTTTTAAATATGTAATTCCAGTGTAGGGAATCAAAGGCTTTCTCAATATCAAACTTAACAAACAGAATCTTCTTTTCTGTTATTTAGAATGTCTATAACATTTAAAACCTTTGTAATATTATCATGCATCTATCTCTTATATATAAAACCAATTTGCTCTTTGTTAATTATTTCGATAAAGGTTCTTTAGTCTGTCAATGAAGACTGGACAAGCAAAAACTGAGGATGATGCTACTCAATGCTAGAAGTCTAAATCTCAAAATGCACTCACTCGAGGCACTCCTTAAACTGGAGAACATCGATATCTGTGCAGTGACTGAGACCTGGTTCAAGACTCCAGAGAGCATCCCTGCACTACTAGGCTATAACTCATACCACACTTTTTGGCCATGTAACCTGGACCTAAACACCAAAGGTGGAGGTGCGTCCATATTCATTAAGGATATCCACACCTCCAGGCTAGTTACTCAGCATAATGCAGCCGAGGTTATCCAAGTGCAACTAACTCTGGGCAAAACTGCAATCCAAATTGTAGCTTGCTACAGATCCCCCACCATGCCCCAGGATTCCCACTCCTCTTTTCTTGATGTACTAGAAAATATTAGGGTTCAACCAAACACCCTAATAATGGGCGATTTCAACTACCCTACCATTAACTGGGAAAACTACTCATGTATCAACTCCTTCACTCAATGCTTTCTGGAATTCATAAACTTCAGTACCCTGGATCAACTTATCCACACCCCCCACCAGGGGCAACAATATCCTAGATCTAGTTATTACCAACATGAGTGACCGGTGTTCCACACCTAAGTCAAGGCCTCATTGGTCCGATCCAACCGATACGACCATAAGCTAATTACCCTAGATATCCACATCCTGCCCCCACCCCGCATAAAGGAAAGCACAGTAAAAAATTTCTCCAAAGCCAACTTCATGTTTCTTAAGACAGAAGTGGTGAACTTCATGACACCCATGCAGATGGACAATACAGTTATGACTACTGAATCCTACACAATTACACTTTATAAGCACTTACACAAGTGCAGGGATCGTGCTATCCCAAACAGAACCAAGACGCTATCCTCCAAAAAAAGGAAGCCAATCTGGTGGTCCTCTGCCATAAACAGACTGTACAACAGAAGGAAGAAACTGTTGCAAAAGAGAGTAAAATCCCATGAGTGGAGGAGCTCCCTGGTCAGCCTCAGTAAGAAGCTGTTATCCCTGATAAAATCCTCCAAAGCTAGATACAAAAACAAAATTGCCACTGATTTTAAAGACAACCACAAAGCATTCTATAGCTATGTCAAGAATCTCAATAGCAACACTTAGATCTGCTCTGAGTTACAGCACAATGGCACTAAATATACAGACCCAACTGATATTGCCAACTTCCTGGCAGAGAGGTTCAGTGCTAACTTTACCCCCCACTCACCCCCTAAAGAGCCCATATCTATACCGAAAGAATGCAAAGTTCCTGTAATCACTGCTGCACAGGTAAAAACCACACTCTCCAAGCCAAGAACACAGCATCCATGGGACCAGACAACATCCCAGGCTGCGTTCTACATGAACTACAGAATGAACTGGCACCTCACCTAAGTACCATGTTCAGTCATAGCCTCACCTCAGGCTTTGTGCCTGCTGAATGGCGCACATCTATGGTTATCCCACTCCACAAGTGGGGAGCCACCATGGACCCCGGGAACTACCGCCCCATTAGCCTGATGAGCCTGGTCTGCAAGGCCATGGAACATATCATCATGGAACTTATAAACAAAGACATTAGTAATCTCCAAACTCTGGACCTCACCCATTTCAGGTTTGTAAAAGGCAGATCATGTCTACTAAACCTGATAGACTTCTTTGAAGCAGCCACCAAAGCCGTAGATGAAGGTAAGGTGGTTCACACAGCCTGTCTAGATCTTGCCAAGGCTTTCAACACCATCCCCCACTCTGGAATTATAGATAAACTCACTAAACTAGGTTTAAATCCCTATGTCATAAGATGGGTTGCCAACTGGCTTACTGACAGAACCCACACTGTGAAAGTAGCAGACTCCAAATCCGACTTCAGACCAGTGACAAGTGGAGTACCACAGGGTTCAGTCCTGGGTCCTTTCCTGTTTGGTATCTACTTCTCTGAAGTACAGGCTAACACAGAAGGTCTTTGGCTAATGAAGTTCTCGGATGACTGCAAACTAGGAGCCATAATCAAAACTCGTAACAATGGGGACATCCTACAAAAGGGCCTCACTGAGACATGCATTGTGTCAAAGCCATGGCCTCAAGCTCAATGCCAAAAAGTGCATTGTCATCCCCTTTGGTAAAAACTCTGTACCCATGAACTACAACATAGGTGGTAGTATACTTAACACCGAAAATATGATAAGAGACCTTGGGACACAGGTGGACAGTAGTCTCTCCTTTGATAATCACATCGTCATAGTAGTCAGGAAATCCTTCTACGTGGCACACCTCATCACAAAAGGTTTCTCATCCAGAAAAAAAGAGGTCATAGTTCCCCTCTACTCATCACTCATTAGACCCGTTATAGAGTACAACTCCCCTTTTGGTATGTACCTCACAAGACATCTACAACAACTGGAAAGGCCACAGAAATACCTCACAAAGAGGATTACCGGCCTCAAACAGATGCCCTATGCAGACCGTCTCAAAAAACTCCAGCTTTACTCCGTCGCATATCACCTACTCAGAGATGATCTCTGTCTAACATGCAAAGCTATGTCAAACCCAGAGCTGTTGGACATGCTCCACTTAAAGAAGTCCCAATCCCTCCGAGCTACATGCTCTAGGGACCTAAACGTTGTCACCACAATAAACAGAACATGCCAGAGGGATAGATTCCTGTCCCAGAGACTTCCTATACTCTGGAATAAACTACCTATCTATATCAAACAAAGCTCCTCATTAGTACTCTTCAAGAAAAATCTTGATGATTATTTGGGAAATAGGAAATTCACCCGGGGGATCACTTCTGTGGCTCTGCTCGACAGTGGCACAGGAAAATAATTTTCTTGGGTAGCAAAAGCCAGGGTACCTTTTTGGCTGGGCTTGTATAGGCCCTAGGGCCGATAACCTAGTACCTACCTATGAACCTATGAACCTAGTGACTTAAAGATTTTGCAGTCATTACTTAATAGTGAGATAGGTCTATAAGAGGAATGCAATTTCTTTGAGTACTGTGGTAATTAGCAAATATTTCCAGGAGGGAGGAATTGTTTCCTTATTTTAAATTTCTAAGAGGGTCAATGAAAGAATTTAAGAAGATAAGAATTTAATGATGGTTGGAGAAAATTGTTTATAGATTTTGGATGTTATTCTATCCATACCAGGAGCTTTGTTAGCTTTGAGTTGCTTGATTTTATTAGAGACTTATTTGCAAGTTATTTGTTTAACTAAATTATTTATTTCAGGGATAGCCTTTTCCAGAAGCGAGTAATCACTCAAAACCCCTCCCATTTCAAAACTTCCCTTCATATCCACTTTTCTTCATGCTGGAAGTTTACTTGCAACAAGCCCCCCTAGAATATGTAGATCACCCTATGTCTTGTCCTCACTGTTTTTCATATGGAATTGCACTACTGTCTATAGAGATTGTATATAGGGATTATAGTCACAATAAGTATATACTTACTTTAAAATGATTGCATAAGATTGTACTATTGCTCACAGATACTCCTGTTTCAGGTTCATCTCAACACTTGTATATACTATTTCCTTGTAACTGAGTTGTAATTTCTTTGCAGTTTCGATGTAATTTTATCTTTCTAACTTCAAACTGTCAATTTCTTGTACTGTGGGCTTTGCTGTACTGGGTATCAGATTATTATTCTTTACAAGGAAGTTGTTTATTTGACAGGGTAGAATATTTTGGTACCATTAAATAATTGCATTCTTATTCTTGCCGGGAAATTTATCTGAGATTTAATTCCATTTTGCTTGAGCAGTTTTACGAATGGTCAGCATTTTTTAACCTTAAACCTTTTTTGTTGAATTATCATTGTCAGACCTTATGCTGTGCTGTGCAAATTGCAAGGGATTTTTCCCATGCTGTTTTAAGAATTAGTTCCTTGTCTAGAAATGATAGAAGTTTTACTATTTCAGATGTAGAAAGAGATGCAGCAGTGGGTATAGGCATAGCTATGGCTCTATGTGCTCTTCCTATACCATATGAAAGACCTCCCTTTACATTTAGCAATCCAGGTATACAATTAGAAAAAAAGGTATTATGTCTTCTCCCTCTTTCATTGTTACATCTTCTTCCTCAGTTTTCAATGTCATTTAACTTGCTTAGTAGCCACACATTTTGTTTCAGCAGATATTCAGTTTGTATCTCCTCTTTCTGTAATCTTCCTTCCCCATCATTTAAAGCAGTTTCAATATCAGTTATTTTAATTTGTTGTTATATTGTTTCCTTAAGAATGTGTTTGTTTTAAGCTGTTTTCTCGCAAATTCTTTAAGTTGTCCCAAAGGTATTTTCATAGTTCCTGAGGAGTGGAGGTTATCTGCCATATATATCCTTCTTTAATGAAGAGTCTGTATGAGAATGCTTTGAGTTGCTCATCTCTTCTATAAGCTGCCAAGTTGTATTTTGACAGGAAAAGTTTGAAGAAACTTCACAAAATTCGGTAATAGGGTAGATTAAGCCTTTATGAAAAAGTCTATGAATAAATATTTATTTTATAACTATTTTTCCTGAGTATTTTTAGAATTACTACAGAGCTCTGAGAGAGGGCTGCTTTCCTTTAGCCATCCAGGCTCGACCCCTACCACCATTTTAATGGAATTTGACTGGATAAGAAAGACAGTAAGACTAATAATCTTATAAAGCCCCACATACAGCTGCTGTGCGAAAGGTGAGAAATTGCAAAGAACCATTGAATGCTGGAAAGGTTATGGATGAATGACAAAATCTGGTTCAATGGTAGGATGCTAAATATTGGAGCATATGAAGCAAGAGAAATTCTGAATTCTTAAAATGAGAAAGGAAATCTAAACTGTTTACAAAAGTTTGGTAATAGGGCAAGATGAAGCAATATGGAAACAAGAAGGAAAACTAAATCTTTCTGGAAGTAAGTGTGTTTATTGAGAATAGTCTAGCTAAAATAATTGCATTAAGACATACGTGGATTGGAAGAGAAAATATTTTGGGAAGAGGTCTGGTAAATTTCCCAGTCTCTAAAATTAGTTGAACTTGCTAAACATATTAATGTAGATGACATACATATAGTACAAAATACCATAAACGCTTCCCATGGATTGTATTATGGAGTGTGACCAATGAAAAGCTGTGGGTAGGATGGGGCCAAATATTTTTACAAGTGGGGAGAGTGTCAAAAGGTTAAAAAAGAGGTTTTTTATGGGAGGCACATAGAATTTAGGTGAGATATCCTGTTCAGATGGAAGCAATAAGAAGAGGAATGGACCTGCAAGATTGATGTTGTTAGCTGATGGGTATTCTTGCAAGAAAAAACACTAATGGGATTGAAAAAGAAAACATATGGAAATAATGGGCACGACTCTGAAGTGGACAGTAGGGAAAGAGAAAATGGCTGCAATAGGCATAGACGTGGAAAATAAGGACCAACAAAGGGGACGGGGCTTGATCTGTGCAAGTTAGGGAAGCTTTCAGGAGTAGGGGTTACAAGGTAAAAAAACGTGAGTTTGAATTTTGAACAGTGCAAGAGTATTGGACAAAAGGGATTTTAATAATAGTGGCATATTTATTTATTTATTTTATTTTACATTTGTTAAACGGGAAATTCCGACTGGATACATATCCATTTTCAGCGGAAGCCCGGGTAGAAAAGATCCACCAATTGACAAGTAAGTAGGCATACATATAACAAGATAAGGCACACAAACAACATCAGTATGCATATAACAAGTTATGGCACACAAACAACATCAGTACATAGTAAACATACATTGAGTTTCAGCTATACATGAAATAGTTACATACATTGAAATACTAACATAAATTGAGATAAGTTCTTCATGAATAAAAGTTAGTTAGGTTCATTCTACAATATAAGCCAGATTAGGATATGTCAGAATACATAAAGAGTCTTGGGTACATTTCCTGGCTAGTTCACATGGTAGAGATTAGTATCAAATAGTAGGGTAGATGGAGGTAAGTAAACAATGTTATTAACAGTGTAAGTGAGGAGAAAGCAGGATCAGCCAGGGGATGAGCAGTCAGGTCCAGTGATCCAGTAAGTGTGACTTAACAGCTTTTCTGAAAGCCATATGAGAAGATTCAAGAGTTAAGGCTGATGGGAGAGCATTCCATGATTTAGCAACATGAGTAGAAAATAAAGACTCTCCAGCTGAGTTATTTTATTTGGGGGCCTTTAAGAAGAAGTTTGTTACTTGATCAGAGAGGTCTTGAGGTGGTTTGAGGCATAATTATGCCTTTTAGGGATAGTACCCTTTATGGTTGATTTAGTATTTTATGAGCAAATACAAGTTGGTTGAAGCGAAGGAGATGGGGAAATTCCAGCCAGTTGAGTTGTTTGAGAGAAAAACAGTGATGGGTAAGATTCTCTGATGTAGTAGCAAATCTTGCAATTTTATTATAGCATACAGAAAGTTTGTTTAGTTCAGACTTGGATAGGTTAGTCAGGATGGGGGATGCATACAATACAGTTGAAAGGAGATGAGTGCAAGCAATGGTAGCTTTGGCAGTATGGGATATGAAGGACTGATTCCTGTAAAGGCAGCCTAGTTTCTTATGTGTATTTTTAATTATCTGATTTACATGTAGGTCAAATTTTAGGTTGTTATCAATTTCCACTCCCAGCAGTTTATTATGGGAGTCAGGATAACTAATGTGTCATTGCTAGAAGTGATACTAAAGTTTGAAAGTGATTTGATATTATGGGTGGGGGTGAACAGTAACAACTTGTTTTTTTTAGGATTTAATATTAGGCAGTTATTAATGAGCCAGTTTTCAATTGAATTAAAGGTGGTCTGGGTATTTTTTTTTTTGCAGTTCAGCCATTGAGGATGCAGAGCAGATGAGTGTAGAATCATCTGCATATTGAATGATGCTGGCATCTGGACTGGCAGTATACAGATCATTGATGAAGATGGAAATTAGCAGGGGGCCTAGAATTGAGCCTTGTGGAACTCCTATTGATACCAGAAGTAGAAAGGATAGGCTTTTCTGCCATTGAACTTCTTGTTGTCTTCCCTCTAGGTAGTTTTGAAACCAGGCAATAGAGTGGTTGTCTAATGCCAGGTTTTGTAGAGAGTATAGTAGTTTTGAATGGTTCACCATGTCAAAGGCTTTTGACAGGTCTAGGAAGAGTGCAGATGATAACTTACAACTATTTCTATAAAGGTTGATGGTATTTGTAAATGTTAGTAATGCAGTAGTTGTGCTGTGGGCTGGTCTGAATCAGTGTTGAGATTGAGATAGGAGTCTATTTTTGGTGAGGTATTGCATGGGTTGCTTGTGAATGATCCTTTCCAAGATTTTGGCTAAATGAGAGAATATTGCTATAGGTCTATAATTGGATATATCAGTGGAACTATCACCTTCATGCAGGGGGATTACATGGACAATTTTCCAAATAGAGGGAATAGTTGATTCAGTTATTGATCTATTAATAAGTATTGCAACTGGCACAGCTATGGCATCTGATGCAATATGAAGGAATTCAGCTGGGAGTTGATCAGCAGCTAGGGTTGTAGGTTTTAGTTTGGCCAGTAGATTTCCGATATAATTGGTTGTTGTTGGTTGGAGGCTAAAAGAGAGTAAACCACCAACGACCAGCAAAAATGAGAGTGAACACGCAGTAATGAAGAAATAATGATTATTTATTTATAATTCCTCCAAATCCAGACTGGCTTCAGCTATTCAGCCTTTATCAATGAATACAGTAAAGTTTTTTTGAATGAAATGTAGCAGCCTGCATTTATACTAGTCTCTAATTACCTGGAAGCAATATTACAGCACCACCCAGTGGCTGGAGGAATTATAAATAAATAATCATTATTTCTTCATTACTGCGTGTTCACTATCGTTTTTGCTGGTCGTTGGTGGTTTAAATTGTTGGTTTGACCCTGCACGCCATCCTTGCGGAGCATATGGTTGTTTGCTGATGGAGGAATTATAAATAAATAATCATTATTTCTTCATTACTGTGTGCTCACTATCGTGTTTGCTGGTCGTTGGTGGTTTACATTGTTGGTTTGACCCTGCACGCCATCCTTGCGGAGCGTATGATTGTTTGCTGATGTTCTTGGCTTTGCTAGTGGTTCTCGATAGTGACACAGCATTTCTGTGTTGGCAGCTTTCTTTTTGCAACATTTTGGTATATTTTTTAGTCGTTTTCTGTTCGTGAAGCAGTGGATGTCATATTTTTTGTCAAGCACTTACCATGTTGGTGAATTGTTTAGTTCAAAGTGGATGGGGAATCCAGCCACTGGGTGGTGCTGTAATATTGCTTCCAGGTAATTAGAGACTAGTATAAATGCAGGCTGCTACATTTCATTCAAAAAAACTTTATTGTATTCATTGATAAAGGCTGAATAGCCAAAACCGGTCTGGATTTGGAGGAATTATAAATAAATAATCATTATTTCTTCATTACTGCGTGTTCACTATCGTTTTTGCTGGTCGTTGGTGGTTTACATTGTTGGTTTGACCCTGCACGCCATCCTTGCGGAGCGTATGGTTGTAGGCTAAAAGAGAGGTCAGGTATTGGGAAAGTTGGGGGAAAGTTGGTTGTTAGGTTTGGTAGCTGGTTGGTAAGGGTTAGTATGGTTTCTGTAAAGTATATATTAAAGGTATCAGCTATGTCATCTGGTTGGTTATTGGTAACTGTTGGGGATGGGGTAGAAGGTTTGCCTGGTTGAAGTACATTATTTATCCCTGCCCAGAATTTTTGTGGGCTTCTTTGATATTTTGTTTGTTTATGGTACAGCTGCAGGTCTGTAGGGAATTTGGTTTTCCTCCAGTGATTCAGAGTTTATTCCTTTCTATTATTTTTATTTTGGTTTCTTTTGTTAGCCAAGGTGCAATTTTTGGCTTGGATCTAATGGTCCGAGCAGGGGCATGTCTATCTAAGATAGAGAGAAAGATGGCACTGAAGTGCTGTACTGTCTCTTTCAGTGTTAGATGGTAAATTATAGCCAGTTATAGTTTTTAAGTTCTGCATTAAATTTAATGGGGTCAAATTTTTTTCTTGTTCCTGATCTTTAGCAGGACTGGCATGTGT
>NC_056744.1:891678479-891791621 GCF_019279795.1 Protopterus annectens | reverse complement strand
ACACTGTGCCTGGTACATGTCTACAGGCAAACAAACATTCCCTGCATTTACTATGCATTAACCTTGAAAGGAGTATAACAGTGTCACTGTCTGCTGGTGGCAGGAGGAACAGGTGCTTGTGAGAACTATAATACAGATCTTGATGTCCTGTTGCATCCCATTTAAATTACAGCTTTTCTGCCTGCTGTCTACTATCTGTGAAAGTAATGGTGATGTAGTGTCTCAGCTTTCTTAAGATGAGCAGCTTATCACCGTTACTTGGTCTTTGGGTCCTAGGATGCACTGTTTGCTATTATACACCCATAGTGGGATGCCAATGAATCCCTCCTCTATTTCCATAGTGTAGTGCATGATTCATATGTTTGTGAATCACAGAAAGCCATGTAGAAGCCCATTTTCATAACAGCTATGCAGATGAAGGAGTCCAGGTACACAGTTGTGCATCCTGTGACTCTGTTGCATAAAAAACAGAATCCCATAGGGTTGTGCTATGCAGCCTAAACCATTCACCAACCCTGTGATACTAAGCTCCATGATTATGAAATGGCTTCCAAAATGGCAGACTTTGTTTATCAGTTTATTGATAAATAAGTTTGCAAGTCTGTAATAGTATGTCATGATCAAATTAGTGATGATCTTCTAGCCAGCAGATGTAGCATCACCCAGCAATGTCACAGATCACAAAACCACACATAAACAAACACACACATTCAGTGACTGAGTTGTCTAAAGTGAGACAGTACTTCACTTATGGGGACAAAGTTCAATGAGCTATCATTAGAAATATTTAAGGTAGAGGACTAACTTTAAATGATAAAAATGACTCCTGTTTGTGTTCTTGATGCTCAATCAACATATTAAAAAATCAGTTGATCATCTGTGATGGAACAGAAAAAAAAAACAAAAAAAAAACAAATGTGTTCTGTTTTAGGAAGTTTTTTTGTTGCACAAATGTTGAGTTGATATGTATATAAGTTTGTTTGCCCTTGTTTGCTGTAGCATAGACTAGATCCAGGCCTGCTGAATCTAGCTTTGTTTGTATAACTTGAGCACTAATCCAGGCCTTCTTAAAAGTATTCAGTTGTATTTATTACTACTTGGTAGTAACCTGATTAAAGTGTAGCTATCATTTTAAGCCTTTTTTTTAAGCACTTGGGCTTCAGACCAGTTGTTTTACATTAAGAAGGTTTGTGGTCTGCACTGTTGTGCAGGACAGGTAGCTTACATCCTTCTAAGTTGGGAACTGCTGATTGAAGGCTCAGTGCCTGTTATTCTAAAAGTGTATTAGTTCTGGTTTAAGCACTAAAGCTGTTTAAATGTATTTTTTACTGTTTGTAGTTGTTAAAAGCTGTTTTAAGTGTATTTTTTACTGTTTTTGCCTTATGTTTTCAAAAACATTTTTCCTTGTTTCCCACCTTTCTAAGCTAGTATAGTCCAGTTTTCAGGCTAGTGCTGAATTCAGGGCTGTGTTACAAGTTTCTGAGTTGCCCATACCTCACTTGGATAGAAGGAGGTTTCTCTGTTCACCTGTGAGAGAGGGAGCTTTGAGCAGACATATGTCCCTGGAGGAGTGGTTCCAGCCCAGAAGTTAGTAGTTTATAGGCCATTTTGGGCTAATTTCTATCTCTTTCATTTTCCTGCTGTAAAAAATGCATTTGCACAGTTTTGCACATCCGGGCAGCGCCGGTTAGCTAGGGCTAAATTATTCCCATCTCCACCAAGTCTCCATTTCAGTTTTTCCCTTGAAAGTAGTCTAACTCTCAACCTAAGCACTTAAAAAGCATCCTACAGTCCAGCACTTGCTCAGACCTAATAGCAAGCACTAATATACCCTGACACTTGATTGCCCAGCAGGGCAAGGCTCATTATTCATCCCTCACCAACCAAGCGACTAAGCAGTTCACCCCACTATTCAGGCATGACCAAAGGGCATTTCAGGTATACTCTCCAGTCCAGCTGGTGAACCTGGGTATCCTGAGGCAATGTTACAACTGCCTCATGTAGACAGACAACCCTCTCCTCCTACCACAAAACATTAACATATGTGAGAGATGCAATTATATAGCTAAATTGGAGGCTAAGCTCTCTACACCCAAGACTGGAACAAGCAGTCATGAGGAGATGGTTAACACTTGCTCCACACCTCCAGCCTCACATAGACATACTAAACCAGCACTGGCAAAAAATACACATAAATACACAAAATCATACTCGGAGGCTCTAAATAAAAATCTGCAAAAGCATCAGAGACCTCCAAAGCAGACACCCAAAAAATCTGCACCTCCCATCACAAACCAGACAGCACATAAAACATAAAATCAGTGTGCCACACAATCACAGCCCTTAAGGCGAAATAACATACCTAACACACTAGTAATAGGCGATTCTATAGTCAGGCACACTGACGTCGCACTCACTAGGCTGGACAAGGAGAAGGTTGCTGTTAGCTGCCTGTCGGGAGCCAGAATCTACCACATAACACAAGCACTCAGGTCACTCCAGAACAAGTACAAATATGACTCTGTCATTGTTCATGTTAGTGTGAATGACCTGAGACATATCTCCCTGGACTACATGAAAAGAGACATGGAAGAACTCTCTGATCATGTAGCCCAGGTGGGTATGAACCTGACCCTGAGCAGCATCCTGCCTCACCAAGAATGATACCACAGTATAAAGAAAAAATGATCAATTTCAACATTTGGCTAAGCTTCTGGTGTCATTCAAAGGGGATCCAGTGTCTGTCAGCCTGGGACCACATGCTCGACAAGCCTTTTTGCTTCACAAGAGATGGCTTGCACCTGTCACCCCTAGGCTTTCTAATACTGGCCAAGGCTCTTGCTGCCCCCATAGTGCCTTTTTTAGGCAAGGCTCAAAAGTCAAACCCACCTCTGTAAACAGCACAAATAAAAAAATGAGGGTTATGCTACTCAACACCAGGAGTTTAAATCTCAAAATGCATGCACTCGAAGCACTCCTCAGTATGGAGAACACTGACATCTGTGCAGTAACTGAAACCTGGTTCAAGGCTCCACAGAGCACCCCAGCACTACCAGGCTACAACTCATACCACACATTTTGGCCACAGAACATGGACCAAAACACAAAAGGAGGGGTGTATCCATATTCATCAAGGATACCTACACCTCCAGGTTAGTGGTGCAGCATGATAACTCTGAGATCATCCATGTGCAACTAACACTGGGCAAATCTGCAATGCAAATTGTGGCCTGCTACAGATCACACTCCATGACCCATGACCGCCACTCTGCCTTTCTGGAATCATTGGGAAACATGAAGGTCCTACCGAACACCCTGATATTGGACGATTTCAATTACCCTACCATTAACTGGAAAAACTACTCAAGTACAAACTCCCAGGTCCAGCACTTTCTGGAATTTATCAGCTCAAATGCCCTGGATCAGCTGGTAAACTCCCCTACCAGAGGTGAAAACATACTGGACTTGGTCATCACCAACATGGGCGACAGGTGTTCTGCACTGGAGAACAACCCGTCACTGGTTAGGTCAGACCATAAACTAATCACTCTGGATGTCCACACCACACCACCACCCTCAACCAAGGAAACCACAGTGAAAAACTTTTCTATAGCAAACTTCACCTTACTTAAGACAGAGGTAGTAAGTTTCACAGCCCCCATGCTAAAGGATAACAGTGTCCAGGATGCAGGAACCTTTACAAATGCACTCTATGAGCACCTACAAGGATGCATGGATCGTGCCATCCCTAGCAAAGCCAAGACTCATTCCTCTAGAAGAAGGAAATCAGTCTGGTGGACCCCTGCCATAAACAGGCTATACAATAGAAGGAGGAAACTAGTTCAGAAAAAGAGCAAATCCCAAGAAGGAAAGACATCCCTGATCAGTATCAGTAAGAAACTAAGGTCCCTCATAAAATCATCCAAGACTAACCTCGAAAGAAAAATAGCCAAGGATTCGAAAGATAACCACAAAGCCTTCTTTATCTATGTCAAGAATCTAAGTGGCAACTCACAGATGTGCTCTGAGCTAGTGCAAAATAGCACAAAATATACTGAACCTACTGATATTGCCAACATCCTGGCAGACAGATTCAGTGCAAACTTCACCCCCCTCTCACCCCCAAAAGGGCTCACAACAATACCAGAAAAGTGTAGTGTCCTGGAAATCACAGACTCACAGGTGAAAACAGCCCTTTCAAAAGTCAAAAGCACAGTGTCAATGGGGCCAGATGGTGTCCCAGGCTGTGTTTTGCACAAACTACAGAACAAACTAACCCCCCACCTAAACACACTGTTCAACCTCAGCCTCTCCACAGGCTACGTGCCCATAGAATGGTGCACAGCAATGGTTATTCCGCTCCACAAAGGAGGGGCCACAAATGACCCTGGTAACTATTGCCCTATAAGCCTGACTAGTCTGGTCTACAAGGCTATGGAACGCATCATCATGGAACTCATTAACAAAGACATTGGGAACCTCCAAATACTTGACTCGACCCAGTTCGGCTTTGTTAAGAGCAGATCAAGCCTATTAAACCTGGTTGACTTCTTCGAGACAGACACCAAGACCATAGATGAGGGGAAGGTGGTTCACACAGCCTACCTTGACCTTGCCAAGGCTTTTGACATGATTCCCCACTCAGAAATTATAGAAAAACTCACCAGCCTGAACATAAACCCCTACGTCACGAGATGGGTTGTCAACTGGCTTACAGACAGAACTCACACGGTAAGAATAGCAGGCTCCAGGTCCAACTCTAAACCAGTCACAAGTGGTGTCCCACAAGGCTCGGTCCTGGGACCCCTACTGTTCAGCATATACTTCTCAGACGTACAGGCAAACACAGGAGGACTATGGCTAACCAAGTTCACAGATGACTGCAAACTGGGAGCCATAATTGACTCTCCAGCTGACACGGACACTCTCCAAAAGGGCCTTACTGAGATGGACACCTAGTGTCAAAATCATGGTCTCAAGCTAAGTGCCAAAAAATGCATAGTCATCCCGTTTGGGAAAAATCAAACACCCATGAATTACCACATAGGTGGCAGCCCCCTTAATACAGAAGAGGTAATAAGAGATCTGGGGACCCAGGTAGATAGTAATCTCTCCTTTCACAATCATATTGCCAGATTAGTTAGGAAATCCTTCTATGTAGCCCATCTAATTACTAAAGGGTTCGCATCTAGAAATAAAGAGGTTATAGTGCCCCTGTACTCATCACTCATCAGACCCATCATAGAGTACAATGCCCCATTTGGATGTACCACACAAGACACTTCCAACAGCTGGAAAGACCACAAAAGTACCTCACCAAGAGGATTACTGGCCTCAAACATATGTCCTATGCAGCCCAATTGGAAAACCTCAGGCTGTACTCAGTGGCATATTGCTTACTCAGAGGTGATTTCTGCCTGACTTACAAAGCCATGTCCAACTCAGAATTGATGGACATGCTCCACCTAAAGAAATCCAAGTCACTGCGAGCCACTTGCTGTAGTGAGATAAACCTCACCACAACAATAAATAGAACATGCTGGAGGGATAGATTCCTGTCACAGAGACTCCCCATGCTTTGGAACAAAATTCCTAACTACATTAGGCAGAGCCCCTCACTAACACTCTTCAAGAGAAACCTTGACGAGTGGATGGGTAACAGAAAATACACCCCCTGGGATCACTTCATTGGCTCTTCTTGACAGAAGCTCAGTTAATTAATCAATGGGGTGGTGAAAGCTGACACATTCTGGCTAGGCTTATAAATGCCCTCGGGCAGATAGCTTAGTACCTACCTATGAACCTATGAACCTATGAACCTATGGAGGTATAGGGGGTGCTGTACTGTTGCCCACCCAGGAAAAAAAAATACTTGTTTTAAGTTGTATGAACTGGCCTGCAGTGAGCAGCATCTGAGGATTTGTTATGGATGACAGGCAAAGTGATCAGGTTTTAGTTGTACATAGTAGAAGGAAGGAGAACATATAAAAATGGGGTGACTAGAGATAAACTTAGCAAACACAGACAACTGCCGTAGGAGGAAAGTAAGAGTCATGGACCTGTTTAATAAGATAATGACACAGTGTTTACAAATTTTACTAATTTAATTTACATCTCTGTAATGCATGTCCAGCAGAAAGCAATAACAAATGACCACAGGAGACACAGTGTTCACTGCAAACTTGCCACCAAGTGCCTTTTGTTGACTCATACTTAAAACATCTGCTACATCTGGAGCACCATCATTCTGCTTCAAGTTTGGGGAAAACACAAAGAGGATGATGATCAGGTCTGAATTCTAAGCACATTATTATGTGCCAAGAATTTCACCTCTGCTCCACAGCTTAAGAAGGTTGGGTTGAATTCTCAGAAGGTCAATATTTAGATAACTAAATAGTTACAGCCAAAGTCTCTTATTATGACTGATGTAAATCCTGCTGAGAATAAACATTCAGTTGATAATAAAGCTGGTAAAAATTGTAAATATTGCTAAAACAGAAGTAATACTTGTTAGAAAGGTAACAGTTTTGTTCAAAATTGATGTGTATACATACTTTACGTCTGAGATACTGAAAACAGATACAATGATTCTGATTAAAAAGTGTCAAATATGCCTTTTGTGAAAAATTAAGTGAATACTTTCTTATGCAATATATCTTTCTTCTCACAGGACATTCCTCATAGTTATGGTGTATTTTTCAAATCAATGCACGCATATTTAATGTGCAGTGGATAATTGTACTTTTAAAGTAAGGAATGTCAGCTATATATACAAATTATAGTGTGCATGTCTTAAAGGGGCTACAGTTGAAGGATATTGTGTGTCATGTGATTTTTCCTACAAGGGCAACCTTTAGTAAAGTTTCATGATGTCACCACCTGGATCTGATCCTCTTCACTTGGCAGTTATTGATTATGTGCATGTTGTTTGTACACATATACTACATCTACTAGCATGCTATTTCACTATAACAGAGCTCTTACTCCCCCCACACATGAAAAAAAGCATGTGTTGCCAGTAAAACAATGTAAATAGTGTATTATACGTAGTGAATGAATATAGATTAATAATAAATGTCCCAATACATTATATCCGAGCTGGTTGGTTTCTTGCTCTAAACACGTGGACCAACACTCTTAAGTTTAAGAGTATACATTTGAAATGTATAAAAATGCTTAAAAGACACAGAAAAGCTAGTAGGTGTATATAACAGTGAAACATGCCTTTCTCCTATGCAAAAAAGCAGAATAAGCAAAATCATCGAACTGGTCAAGAATGCATCAATGGAGCAACAATTTCAGTATATGCAAAACATCAAAAGAAATCGCAAAACAATATGCTTTTATGAAGGAATATGGAGGTCTTCTTCTGTTAGACTAAGTCATAAAAATACCAAGAAAACTCCTTCTTTCTTTAAATCAAAAGGATGCAATAACTTGCTTGCACAGCAGTTTATACATAAAAAAAAAGATTGTATTCAGCTGTAATAAAAAATGTTGAGCTTGTCCAAAACACCTACCAGTTTTGCACTATCTGGCAAAACAAAGACTTACACTTTGATATGACAGGGGTAATTCTTTAATCAGAATTTTAATGCTGCGGTTGGAGAAGCAGAGTCTGAGAACATATTACACTATTGAAAAGAGATACTGTACACTGAAGTTTTTATAAATGAGCTAGTCAAGCATAGAATGCTGACTTGTGCTACATTTGAATTATTTTGCTTGCCTGGTGATATATACCTTTATTTTAAAAGGTTCAATGTCCAGAACAGAAGGATTTATACCATCAACATCTTCAACATCCCACAACACATGACATTTTGAGCCTCTCTATGTATGTCAATAGTAGTTAAAGAAAAAAGGCTGCTAAGAGACCATTGGCCACAGAAGTCATGACTGCATTGCAGTAGAAGAGTCAAAGTGAACAAAACCTTGGCTGCAATATTTAACAGGGTAACAAACTTTGCTATAGCACCAGACAGAAAAGCGGAGATCACAATGCTAGATAAACCATGCTGTACACTGTTTATTTATTGTTGGTTAACCAGGAATATTCTACTGCAAACATCCAGTTGACAGATAGGCCTTGGAAGAAAAACTCCAAAACACTAAAGCATTAGTAGAGATTAGCAAAAAGGGACATAAAAGAGTTTGAAAGGCAATTATTAAATTAAAAGTGAGCATGTACATCATCAATAATACATTCATACAGGACACAGCTTCCACAAACACTTTGACTATGCTCTATCTTAGACTAAGAATGTGACATACCTCATGAATATGAAATGAAGTGGTGTTCTATATTACATAATGTTAATGTGTCTCTTTGCATTGTCAGGCAGAAGGTAATGCTAATTGCCTTATCTGCTTGACAAGTTATATAATACATACCGGAGTATCTTACATTATTCCTAGGTATCTGTGTTAGAGACATAGATAAAGGAAAACACTTTGAGAGTGGAGCAAATTAAACTGGTGAGATGAACCTTGATGCATGTTGAGAACCACTTAGCTACGTTTGCAGAGACTCAATCTTATTTCTTTAAAATACATAGTGCTCCAACTGATACATTGTAGTACTAGTTACAGAAAAAACTATGTAGGAACATGAAGCGTTTTACACATTTGAAAGTCATAAACCACTTACTGCTGCCATACAGACAGCAGCAGAAGCTAAGTGTCCCTATAATGAACAATTTTAAAAGCTGTTAAACATTTCTGTCTGCCTTTTTGCTTGACAGTGCAAATTGTTTTGCAACTTTTAAAAGCAGTTTTATGTTTTTGTTGCTATTCTGTTCTGACTACTTGTATGGTTTAGCATAACAGTAGAGCATTATAACTCTAAATATGCACCTTTGACAGCAGAGATGGATGTAATAAACTTACCATTTCCCATTTCTGGAGCATAATCAATGCAATCCATATACTACATTTCTTTTAGGCACAGGACTCACAGTTACAACAGATTATGTGATTACAGTTGTTAAAACTGTAAAATTGTATGTTTTGTATAATCTGGAAAAGCAGGCCTGTATACTGTCATTCTACAACAGCATTTCATACCCACATACCTTTGCTGTACTCTTCCTGTAGGCGACCTTTCCTAAGTTCCTATTTCTAATTAACAATATTACCCATACAAAATATATATTTTTTTCATTTTTATATCATGTTATTATTTTTTAAAAAGTATAAAAAAAAAAAACAAGCAAGCATTACCGAATGTCTCACAGAAGAAGTATATATTTAATGCTAAAAGCACCTGTTAGTGAAATGGTGAGGGCGCAGGAAATAATTGGTGTTAGTAATTCATGCTGTAATTCATTAATAAGAAGTAATTCATGCTGTAATTCATTAATAAGAAGTAAAGCTTTACATTTACATATTTATTCTAATTATTTTGTACCTGTTAAGCAAAACAAGTATGAAAATGCTTTAAAATATGGATAGGAACAGTTTAACTCTTCCTTGATCTTCATATTATCTTCTGTTACACAGTTTAGTTCAAGATATTGTCACATCCTTTGTAGATTTCATACACTATGCTTTTTCACTTATTTTTACTTTTATTTGTACAGTTAAGCAAACTGGACCAGAAACAATCTTTGAAGTCAAAGCTTAGTTACATAATAATAAATAAGTCATCATGCTTCTTGGGCATCCTGTAGATCGCAAGCTTAACAGCCAATTCTATTATAGCTTTGAGTGACAAGCTTATGATCCACTAGACTACAACAAGACTAACAGCTATAACTCCATATAGATGACTAACTTCTTGTTGTAAAATGAAACATTCCACAGTTTTAGAAGGCATTGTATAATGTATTTGTCACATGTTTAATTATTGATAATTATAACTGAACAATTAAAATTAATTAATAATACATGGCATTAAAAGTACCTAAAAGATTCCATGGTGGTACAGCAGTAGCGTTGTTACCTCACAGCAAGAGGTTCTCCAGTTCGATTCTCGGCTTGGCTTGGGAGTGCCTTCTGTGTGGAGTCTGCATGTCCTCCCCGTGGTTGAGTAGCGTTCGAAAGACATGCATGCATAAATGGGCGTGCCTTTGTTGAAGGTTGGGTGTCGAGCTGGCACCTTGGCGTTGTGTAAAAATCTGCTGCCAATCATTAGTGGACTGGAGTTCCGCTGTGGCAATCCCTTACCGGGAAAAAGCCGAAAGACAAACAACATTAAAAGTACCGAAAAGAAGAAAGTACAATTTGCAGAGATGTGTGTTAGTACTGTCATTGTAACAAAAGATAAGATACAATAGGTATAGATCTATTTTAGTGTATTGTGGTCATACAACTGTAAATTAAAATGAACTGTGATTTTCATCAATTCTTCAATTTCTGTATGCATTAAAAGATCACAATATCCACTGGTATAAGGGACTTTTAGCAATTGCAAAGAAATTACAAACAGTTGGAAAAGAGATGTGTTCCTCATTTATGGATTTTCTTGAGTTAGCCACTGAAATATATCAGAAAGAGATAGAGGTTTTACAATAAAGAAGGAAGAACTGTAATTCAGATTGTAAATACTGGACAAAGTTGAACTCATTACTAGGGAAATATGGAAAATAAAAGAGGGTCAATAATAAAATAATAGAAAATGCAGTATTTAATAAATGTAAATGCTGATGTGCTTTTAACATCAAATGTTAGCACTACTGTAACTAGCTTGCATTTTGGATTGTCTGTAATATTATTTATAGACATACAATACAAAATAAATATATAAAATAATAGTAAAATGCAGTCATGAAAAGTAATAAGTTTCCATGTGTATGAGCAGGAACACCATATTATAGGAAAGAATGCCTAGAATTATTTTGACAATTAGCTACTCTAACACATTTATAAGTGGCTACTTTTTAAGGGGATGTTTAATGTCCTGATGAAACTTTAGAGCTTAGGTAATACTTTAAAATCAAGTGTATGAGAATTCCACATTTGTAATGCTTAAACAATAAAATCTCCAGATACACACTCTGAAGTGATTGTAGAGGTATGTGCAGGTCAAGTGTGTTAATGAATCTTGTCATAACTGCTCCGGATGATAAATTTTGCTTTATATTTCTATGCAGAGGTCTATACTGACCTGAACTAGAGCACTTTACAAACCAATGTATGACTATAAACTTTAGTCTAAGACCAGGATATTATGGGGAACCACTGGGTCTCAACTTTTCATACAATTTGATGATCTTTTGAGGGGCTTTTGTCACAAACTAACAAATTCTGTTTTGTAAGCTTGTCATACACATTGCTGATCTCCAGGAGGGACTCCTTCACAAACAGATTCTGTTTTGCACCACATGCATCTTGTGTAATAACTTGAGGATATTAGATATTGTTATCTGGTTAACATAACTGGCTGAAGTTTTGTAAATAATTGCAAATTACTCTGTGTTATATATGCCAGCATGACTAGCTATAGTTTTGTAAATAAGTTTATGTCTTTTGATTATCACTGTGATTTATGCAAGATGTTTGAATGCCAAACAGTTTTCTGGCTGACCAAATGTATGTGTTTTTTAAAGAGAATTCTGAATGTATGTTATGCTAGAGACAGCTGACCTAGATGTGATGTCATTGTATGCTAGAGCTGGGAGAATAGAATCTTCACTGCAGCTGCTGGTTTACTTTTCAAAGTCTGGTATGAGACGGAGTAGAATTTTCATAGCAACTTCCTGTTACTTTTAAAAATCTGCTATAAAAACAGGTTCTGAGTCAATTGTTCAGTTTTCATTCAGTTGTTGGTTTTACAGAGTTGTTCAGCAGTAGTACTCCAGTTGTTTCCAAACTAGTTTTTCCAGTCACTGAGGACAGACAACAGCCTGAAGTGTGGACACAATTCCTCATCTTGCCTTGCTGAGATATTTAGATTAGATTAAGGCAGTTGATCTTCAGAAAGTCCTAGAACTACAGCTAGTTAGTTAGAGGTTTTCTAAAAATCAATGTGAGATCTTTCCTGTGTGATTTGTGATTTCCCTGTGAGACATTTCCTGTGTGTGAAACTCTGTTGTTTATTGGAATCAGTTATTTAGTATTTACATGTTTTAACTCCTTATATGTATTATTAAATATTTTACTACCTCTCATTATGGCTGTTTATTTAGGGAATATTTTAATAACTTGAGAATGTTTATGCTTATTGTGATAACACCAGGGCCACTCTGAAAAGCCTCACTGCTTGGGATACATGTCACAACACCATTTGTTTCAATATCTATTTTTCCTAATATAACTGAACAATCTTTTTGAAGAGTAGTGTGGTATTTAACTAGTGGCAGCCATTACGTATCCAACAAGCAAAAGACCAAAACTACTGAAATGCGGACTGCACACAATAAGAGAATACTGTTAAAACACAACTTTAATGTTGCGAAAAGAAATCCAAGTAACAATAAAATCCAAATAACAGTGAGCGCTTTCTTATACTTAAAATTGCCTTTCATCAGACAAACAGCGAGACTGAGTTTACAATGTCTATTACTCATAATTGAAAACAACAACACCAATCAAATGAAAAAATTATTTGCTTGGCTCCAGAAACCTTAAAACCTTAATATTACACAAACATCAGTGGTTGCATCTGACATATGAAATAAACATAACATCAACATGACAGCAAACCGCTGCACGTTTGTAGATAGACACAATAAAAAAACCACATAAAAATGCATAAACACTAGAAATGCTGTGTCTAACAAATAAACACATACTACTATTGCTAAGAAAAAAAAAAAATATTTATATTGTGTCAAACCAAACCAACCTCTGATTTGATATGGCCATTTAGTTATATTATTATAAACCAAAGCAGAGTCCTATTCAGATGAACGTCGCTAGTATAAGAAAAAAAATAAAACTGTTTATCAAATAAATGATTAAGTCAACTCACTTATCTTTAGTATCATGTGTGTTTCTTTTTAGTATCATGTGTTTTCAGAAGACGCACAGGGGTAGACCCAACAAAGGAACGCCATAGTGCAAACAAACCAAGACATAGTGCAAAATAACCAGCTGGGACTAAACCCCAAGCAAGCTGTGAAAGTCAACCCCCATACTAAAATACACCACATACACCCGCCAAAACAATAAAATAAATGGTATATAAATGGGTTCTAATGGGTTGATCTACCCCTAAGTCAGTCAACCTAAGTCAAGGTTGTCAATCAGAGGTTCAAAGAACTATTTATCATTTTTCTTCACATGTTCATGCTTATATGCTTATGTCAACACAGCAGCACATGTCATTATTATTCTGTTAGTATTATTTTGCTCTTTATCATTACGAACGTGTTTTGCTGTATGCTGTTGTTATTGTACATTTATATGTTTGTGCGTATTCATATGTGTGATGGTTGTTGTGATGTTTGGGCATTTAGATGTAATATTGTTTTAAGGTTTGTAAGGGTGTTTTAAGGTAGCTGCATTTATTTTGCTTATTTGTTTGTTTTTTCAATCAATTGTTTCGTTTTCAAAAGTAAAAGTCTGTCTTTCTGTCTGATGAAATAAGCTCTTTTAACGATGAAGGCGCTGGTTAATTTTTTGATTTTATAACTGTTTGATTTTTTTTATTGTTACTTTGGATTTTGTTTTTTAACATTATTGTTGCAGTTTTATTAGTATCTTTTTTATGTGTTAGTGGCAGCCATTACCTTGTATATGGGCAAAGAAACACAGCAGGTAAATCTGTGTCATTCCTTCCCAAGAGTATGTATATGTCTGAATATCAGACATTTAAGAGTGAGTGTGCAGATACCTAGGACTGGGACAGAGCATTCTGCAGTGGTTAGCGTGGACATTCATTTGGGGACCTGAAGTGAAGCATATTGTCTAGTTCCAGGTTTGGAACCTCTTCCCGGTGTACTCTTAGGGGAAACTGTGTATTTCTATCCCTGCTTTTAGTGACACCCCTTACTGGAGACAGTGGTGAGGATTGAGATTTCTTAGTTACTGCCCCAGAGTATAGAGGGCTTGTCACAGTAACTTCTAGAAATCCCTGCACACACAGAATATAAGAAGTAATACTTGCTTTCCTGGTGATTTATTTGTTTTTTTTTTCTTTAGGAAAAAAAAATTATAATTTTGTGGCAAGCTGATAACACAGCCATTCTTTGGTGCTGGAACCATATGGCGAGAGGGGATGAGTGCCCTCCCACTTTCACAGCTGCAGGTTGACAATTAAAACAAGAAAACAAAACAACTTCATCACTCTGTGGTGCAAGTGTCTTCTCCTTTAAGGAGGACCTTGCATGCATCACATGCATGCACTCCAACGTGGATTTAAATACATTCTGCACTCATGGGCGGAATTTAAACTAGCAGTTCCATCAAGAGAGAAGGTGAATGTGTGTGCGCGCGCGTGTGGCCGTTCATTTGAGAAAGAAGGTAAGTTTGTGTGTGTGTGTGTGTGTGTGTGTGTGTGTGTGTGTGTGTGTGTGTGTGTGTGTGTTTCTAACATTAAAAACTAATTTCAGACAAATTGCCATTCATGGTATTTTAAACATTTTAAATGCCCTCGAGATCTGTCTGAATAAGAAAAAAAGCTAACATTCTTAACTGAATGTTATTAGATTTTGTGTAACAAATTAACGAATTGCCTTTAAAACAACTGTTAACATCGGAAGTGATAGGGATTGATTATATGAAGCAGCGATGTGGATGCCCTCTGCACATTAAACACCATTGTAGACAAATAGCCATTCATTTGCTTCTGTTAATTTAAAATAGAATCTCCTAACTTTTGAATCTGCGCAGGACTTTAGAAAATGTCGAAATAGAGGGTTGTTATGGTCTTGGGTTGCCTCTTATTGTATACTAACCAGTTTTAGTAAATCTGCATTGGTGTTGTGAAATGAACACTCAGATTAATTTACTGTAACCTTTCTAATGCTGTCATTAGCATAGCCTGGTCAAATGCATTTTTGATGTTTTTTTTTTTTTTTATACTGATATTTACACAACACAACATATTTACAGCTACAAAGCAAGGGAGATGCAAAGCTTCTACATCTCTCAACACTGTGCTTTCTCTGTATAGCAAGCAAGCCAGATGACAGAGTTTATGTAACTTATTCAGTTTAGTGAGGCAAACATGGAGTAAATGAACATATCTTTAGTAATGACCAGCATTTGTTGTATTAAAATATTGACTACAGAGTAGTTACTGAATATTTCATTTTAAGCATTTTCTACACCAAGACATTATGAATGGCCTCAGGACAACAGGTATATTATAGGACTTAGAAACAGATGGGTGAGTAAACAGGAGAAGGAGCATGTTAAATGAAAATAAGCATGTCATATTTCTGAAACCCATCACTTCAAGGATGTAGACAGAATGGATCTGGCCTAGAAAAGAGTCACCAGAGAGATGCATGGTCTTCATGAGAAATCCTGTGAATAAACAGAGTAAATGCACTGGCTGTGTAGTATTATGTAGAAAGAGAGCAAGACGTTTGGTGGAAAATAAGTGTTGTGTGTGGGGGAGGGGCATGGTCTAGATGTTTAAGTTCTAAGAGTGTTTTTTCAGGAAAAATACCAAATAAAAAATTGCAAAAGCAAGGGGTCAGAAGTTAAGATGTTTTTTGAGGAGGTGATGACAGTTGAAATATAAAGACATGGTGGGCCTATGTCCCAGCTTCCCTGAAGAAATGGTGTCTTCAGGTGTAGCGGCAGTCTAGCACCTTCCAGTAGAGAATCAGTCTTGGGGTTTCGAGAATCAAGATTGTGAGCTGCTAACTAGATTCTTTCTGAGGTCATGGGGTTGATTTCCTCAGAATCTGTTTGATTACTGTGAGAAACTGGGCAGTCAGTGTTTGTGGATCTCTTCTGAAAGTTATCCAACCAGGTTAGCAAAATAAGTTGCTAAATAAATAGGTAAAGGAGAATACAAGCTCTTGATTAAATAGGTTTGGCAATTTGTGGATCAGGGAGGTAAAGAGCAATGTGTGGGGCATGGTCTTTTTGTTGCTAGATTCTGTGCAATCAGTAGTGGGTGTATAATAAATGTGTGTGTGCATGTGTGTGTTTGTGTGTGTGTGATGTTATGAGACAGTGTAGCTATGAATAAACTGGAATTAAACTCTTAAATAAGTAGATGGACTGCCAACTGGCTCACAGGATGCAGGAGATCAAAATAGGGGAGGCTACCTCTAGAAAGAGACCAGTCAGCAATGGAGCCACCCAGGGTTCAGTGTTGAGACTTTTCCTGTTTAACATCTACTTCTTGGAAGTAAAAGCGAATACTAAAGGGCTTTGGCTGACTAAGTCTGAGATGACTGCAAGCTAGGAGAAGTTATTGAATCCTCAAATGACTTAACCTTCATGCAGGAAGGTTTGTCCCAAACAGCAATTGGTGCCAGAATCATGAATTGAAAATACATTGTCATATGTTTCAAAAGGGCTCTGCTTAATGTGAATAAGAAGCCTGTTTCAAAGAAGGGACAGTCTATGAAATACATATCTGTCTCTCTAGTGTGTTTTGTTTGAGTCACTGACTAACTTTAGATCCCTAGGTGACCCTTATGCTGTTTGACTTGCGGATGTGTAGCAACTTCATCAGGACAGGATTTGTGAGTGTCTTGTAGGTCAGGCATAGGTCACCCAGCAATAGTTGGTAGGCGACAGAGTAAAGGGACAAGACGTTTAGTCTATCTATATAGGACATGTTGTTTACAGCCTATATTTTCTTTGTGAGGAACTACTGAATTAGCTCCAGCTGATGTAAGTGCCTAGTCATGTACATGCCAAATGGTGCAATGTGCTTGATTATTGGTCTAATGAGGGTAGAGTACAGATGGACTATAATTTCTTTTGATCTAGATGACGTTCCTTTATTTATAAGTTGTGCCACATAGAAGGACTTCCTCACCACTGTGGACATACGGTAGTCAAAGTTCAGGCTACTATATATCTGTGTACCTAAATATCTCACCTCTGAGTCTACTCTTAGAGGTGTGCTATTAATGCTGTAATTTGCAAAAGTATTTGACTTCTCAAAGGGTATGATAATGCATTCCTTTGCAGTTATTTTTAGGTCATGGTTCTGGCAACAATCATTTGTCTGATCTAGAGCTTCCTGAAGGATATCTGAGTCATTAGGTGATTGCCTCTAGCTTGCATTTATTGGCAGACTTTGTCATCCAGAGGCCTTCCACATTAGCCTTGACTTCAGAGAAGTATATTCCGAACAGGAGTGGTCCGAGCACTGAGCCTTGTGGCACACCACTAGTAAGTGGCCTTTTGCTAGATCTGGATTCACCCACTTTAACCACATATGTCCTGTCCATGAGCCAACTGGCTATCCGTCTGGTGATGTAGGGATTTATGCACAGTTTTGTGAGCTTATTTATAATACCTGAGTGGGGAATTATGTCAAATGCTTTGGCCAGGTCGAGGTAGGCAGTATGTATTGTTTTACCCTCATCTATGGCCTTAGTGACTTTCTCAAAGAAATCCATGAGATTCAGTAGTCATAACCTGCCCATGACAAAGCTGAACTGGGTCAGGTCCAGTGTTTGGAAGTTTTCTATGTCATTATTTATCAGGTCCATGATTATTCTTTCCATGGCCTTACATATAAGACTAGTTAAGCTTGTGGGTCTGTAATTTCCCAGGTCAGTAGGTGGTCCCTCTTTATGCAGAGGGTTGACAGTTGCTGTCCTTCACTCGATCAAGACAAAGGCAGTCCAGAATCTGTGATTTAATAGAGATCCTAATGGGTCTGATAAGTCCTGTTTTAAGCTGTTTAAGAGGCAATCTGATTTATTGTCAGGCCCCATTGAAGATGTATATTTAGCTTTAGAGAGTGCAGTGTCAACCTGTTCCTTGGTGATAATTGGTGGTGGAGTGGTGGAGGGTATTTTTTGGGGGAGAAATGGAGGTGATGGGAGGTGAATTTTGAGCTGAATTTGTCAGCCTGCAGATTAGATATGTTTTCCATTTGAGTATAGGAGATGCCATCTACACACATTGTTGGGTGTTATCCTTAAGATTGTGAACATAATTGAAAAATGCCTTATGGTTATCCTTAGCTTTGGAGGCTATTTTTTTACCTCAAAGTCTGCTTTCAGAGACTTGACTAGTTCCCTGATTCACTTGTTTAGAAAAATGAGGGACTTTTTGGCCTGTTGTGCACATTCCGTCTTGCTTCTCAACAGAATTTTTTCGTTTGTTATTCAACCTGTTAATACCAGAGGTCCACCAGGATGGCTTGTTTTTGCTGCTTGATCTGGGTTTATTTTGGTCTGGTATTGCCATTTCTATGCAGTTGTTTATATGGTCATACAGGGCGTTTGTGTACACCTCTGCACAGGTTTTTGTGTTTTCTGGATTTGGGGGAGCTTGGAAACAAGATATGCTGTTTCTTAATGGGGGGGGGGGGTAATTTACCTTAGAGAAGTTCTTAAAGTTTTTGGGCTTAGGAGGGGGGACTAGTTTTACCTTTATTTCAAGGAATACCTCTTTGTGATCTGATATTACCAGTGAGGACATCACATGGAGCCCCATTCAGCACTCTCTCATATTTGTGAGTACCAGATTTAGGATATTTGTTCCCCTAGTGGGAGTGCAGGTTAGCTGCTCCAGGGCATTTGAATTTACAAAGTCAAGAAATCTTTGGGCCTGCATGTTACTGGTTATGTATGCCTCACAATTAATGGAGGGGTAGTTAAAAGTCACCCATAAGTATGGTATTGGGCTGGGTGGTGAGTGATTCTAGTAAATCAGGTCTATAGTATAAAACCAAAAACCCATTTGAGCGAATACCACAACAGCGACACATATAGCCCAAACCGCAAATATGCCGAACCCCCTAAACCGTGAAATTTAAAATCTCGAATTGTCATAGTCAGCCAACTCCACCACACGCTACATAGTATCTAGCCAAACATAATAAATAAACCACATACATACACTAACCAAACCCTACTTCTAACCCTACACTAAACCTTACATACATTACTATCTATGCACTTACCTTAACCCGCACCCTAACCCCAAGGTCCATAACTATAGCGCACTTACCTTACGGAGATATACCACAGACGGGCCAACCATAACAATTTGACATTTCGAGTTTCGTGGTTTTGGACGTTCGCCATTTCCATAGTTTGTGCAATATGTGTCACTCTTTTCCAATTTGCTCAAACGGATCTTCAGACTTCTAATATAGACCCTAGAAAATCCAGGTATGATGCATGAGTTTCCTGCTTTATGATGGGGGACCTGTAGCTAGCAAGATTATGGTAATGGAGTTTTCCCATGGTTAGTTAGACATTGAGTAGTTCAAGCATGTCATATTGTTTGACCAGCCTTGAGGTGTGCTTATACTTTATGTAGATAGATATACCTCTGCGTTTTGCTCTTTCATGTTCAGTGGGTGGTCGGAATGTATGAAAGTTGATATAGCCATGCACTGCCGGAGTGCTTTCCATGGCTCTGAACCATGTTTTAATAACTGCACGGATGTCAGCATTCTCCAGAGTGAGGAGAGCTTCCAGGGAGTGCAGTTTCTTGTTGAGACTCCTAACATTGAGCGGTAACACCTTTAGCTTGTCCTGAGTAGCTTTTGTTATGTTGGAGTTTTGTCTGTTTGGCAATGCCCATAAAAGGCACTACAGGGGTAGATAATGTTTTGGCCAATATCCAAAATTCTAGAGGTGACAGATAAAGACTATCCCTGGCAAAGCAGTGTGACCTGTTAACTATGTCCTCCCATGCTGACAAGTATTGGACCCCTTTGGAATGACACCAGTAGAAGCCAAATGTTAAAGTCAATCATTTTCTGCTGGCACTGTGGCATCAAAATTGTCAAAGCTTTGCTAAAAATAAGAAGATGCAAACAAACACCCTCTTTAATTGCTACAGTTGCACTTACAGCTTATAAATTATACTTTTTATTAAATCAGGGATCAGATATTGGAAAATTGGTCACTCTCAATGTCAGTAATGAAACTTGCTAACACAGGAAAACTGAACTCCTCAGTGTCATTGTAAATCATAAGGCTTTAGGAAGAGACTGGAAAATGAAACCGATGAGCATTTAGAGTTAAAACTACAATTATGTTTTCTTAAAGCTTATTTAATGTGTGTGTGTGTGTGTGTGTGTGTGTGTGTGTGTGTGTGTGTGTGTGTGTGTGCGCATGCTCACCTTTGTACATTTATTTGTCTTTAAGACTGTTGAATAAAAGCATGATTTACAACAGCAACAAACAGATTCATATCAGGAGCTGCAAAGCTTCATCCATTTGACCTGGGTTATGAATGTCCATTTTGGTCTATTTTGAACAGTGCTCTAACCCAATTACCAAACTGAATAAATTAAAACAATAAAAAATGCATTTCACCATCTTTAGTTAGATAAATTAGTCCCAACAAATGGTCACACCTCATTTCTTGATGGAAATCTTTATACTTGAAGATATTTTCAATATCCTGCTCTAAATAAGGACTGTGTTGCTAGCTGCAACATTTTTGATTGCTAAGCAATCAGCCTTAATAAGTGACCAAGGACACAGTGCTATCGACATAAGAAACTATCATAAAAATATCAGGAAAATGGGAACATATTTTAGGAAAAACAGTCTACCAGATGATACTTTTTATCCTGACCTGTCTTTTCCCTCACTGATCTATCAGCATTAGACAGATGTATGTTGTTTACTGCCAAGGATTTTAGTCTGCTTGAGAGTATTAGGCAAAAAAATGGCTGAACTGCAATGCCCCCACTGCAACCACTACCCTATCCAAGACTTCATTCAGTTTTTAGTATCTCCACTCATTTGTAGCAGAAGTGGGGTTTGACAGGTACTTTTCCATGACTTGGTTCTACTGTAAGATGATATTCTGCTGTTATTTGTCTCTTTGATGGGCTATTAGTAATTAGGTGTGGAGGTACATGGCCAGTTATATCTTACAAATGAGCTAGTTTAACTTGCTTTCTCACGTTGCTTGTTATTTTGTAACAGAGTATTTTTTTCAATCTAAAAATATACTACTGCTGTTCAGCAGTAATGTCAATGGTGCAACAGGTAGTACACTTGCCTTTGATACAGAAGGCTGTGGGTTTTATTCCCACAACTGGTAGATCTTTAACTGACACTTCAGTGCAGCATGGGTGGGGGGGGGTGATGCACTCTTCGGTATGTGGTACGTCAGATGAGATGTTAAACCAAGACCCAATCTGCTTGAGTTGGTGGTAGAACAGGTGGATTTAAAAAATCACACAGCAACTATTGAAAACAGTAGGGGTCCTTTATCATAGTCAACTATATATGTTTACAAAAATTACATTAAATTTACATTCTGTCATCATTTTTTTTCACATTTGTATAGACCCTTCTCCTTTTTCCATATCCACCATTTGATTTTCCATATTATATTTGGTAATGTCCAATTTCCATAAAACATAATCTCATTAGGTCTTTCGTTCCATATTATCTGTACAATTAAAAACATTTTTCTATCCAAATTTGTGACATATTTCTTACATTTCTCATAAAATCCATATTCAATCATATCCAAATGTATCTGTTTATAACCTTGTATTTCTCTCACAATATTCTTTCTATTATATTTCCCATAAGTTTTTTATTCTTTTAAATGCTAAAAAAACATGGTCTACCATTTCCAGTTCTTCTTTTTTTCTAAAAATTTCCCTTTAATTTCTGTTCAAATTGTATAAAACAGATTTTTGTGTTTCTCTATATTCCTCTTTACCTATTTGGCTTTTTCTATTTTCTCGGATTAAATACATTCTTTTATATTTATCTTTAAATATTTTTACCTTTCTCATTCCACTCTTTTTCATTTATTCTCTTTACTCCGCTCCCAATTTTTATAGGTTCATAGGGTTCATATGTTCATAGAAAGTTACTGGCCTAGTGGCCGTAGAGCCCTTACAAGCCTATCCATGTTAATCCCAGGTTGCCTCAATTGTCCTTGGTTAGATGGACATAATTCGTAGAGCAAGTCTGTGATAAACATCGACTACCCCTATCCATGAGGGACATGGGTGCCAACTCCAGCTTGAATTTGCACCCTCCCATCCATTTGTCCAGGTTGTGCTTGAATAGGGTCAGTGAGGAGCTCTGCTTCATGTGAAATGGAAGTTTATTCCAGAGTAGTGGCAATCTCTGGGAGATATATCTGTCTCTCCAGCATGTTCTGTTAATGTCAGAGGCTAGGTTAAGATCCCTAAAGAGAGCATGCCTCTTGTGCCATTTGACTTGCAGATGTGCATTATATCCATCAGGACAAGTCAGAGACTGCCATGTAGGCCAGGCACAAGTACCCTCTCAGCAGCCTATAAGATAAAGACTACAGTGACAGGGCTTTCAGTCTATCCACATAAGTCATGATTTGGAGGCCCTGCATTTTCTTGGTAAGAAACCTCTGTTCTCTCTCCAGCTGCTGCAGGTGTCTGATGAGGCACATGCAGAAAGGAGCATTGTACTCTGTTAATGGTCTGATGAGGGTTGAGTACAGTGGAGTTATAACATCCTTAGAACTGGATGCAATGCCCTTATTTATGAGATGTGCAACATAGAAGGTTTTACTTACCACTGTGGAAACTTGGTGGTCAAACTTCAGATTGCTAACTACCTGTGTTCCCAGATCTTCCACCACTGGGTTTAAACTTAGGGGGGAACAATTGTCAAGATTACAATTATCAGGTAATTCCACTTTGTCAAAGTGGATAATAATGCACTTTTTTTGCATTTAGTTTTATACCTTGCCTTTGGCAGCAGTCATTTGTCTACATTAACCCCTTCTGTAATATGTTAATATCATTAGAGGACTTCTAATACCATGATGGGAATGGACCTCATTCCTAAGTCAAAGTATGATTAAAGTTCATGAAATTAGTATTGTTTCAATCTTTGATGTCAGCCAGAAGTGCTCTTTGCAGCAATGTGCCCAGTAATGACTCCTTCTGCAATTTGTATGGGGTTGCATGTATTGGTACCATATCTAAATATGATTGTAGATTCTTTTTTATAAGACCCCGTTGCTCCTACTACTGTTGGAACTGTCTGGGTATCTTTCTTCCACATTGCTATCATTTCTGCTCGCAAATCCTGATATTTTATGACTTTGTGCCTCTCTGTATGCAAGACACTGTAGTCACTAGGTGTGGCAATTTCATTGATCGATACTACTTTTGTCTGCTTTTCATGGACCACTATATCTGGTTTTCTAACATCTATCTTTTGAACTGTTGGTAATGGGTGATCCCACGTGATGTAGACATCATCATTTTCTGTGATGCCTTGTGGCCAATGTCTCCAGTGTTTGTCAGTCACTGCAATGCCATAATGTTTGCGCAATCCCCAATGCAACAGTCTTGCCATATTATTATGCCTTTCGGTATACAGTCCTTCTGCCATTAGTATGGCACAGCTAGCAACGAAGTGTGCAATCATTTCCAATTCTGTTTTGCAAAACCTACATTTATCTGTTTTTCTCGCATATTCAGTGGGCTTTGTAAACCTATGTGCAAGTAGCCCCACCATCTTGGGCCGCCAATATTAACCTTTCATCTCTTGGTTTGAATTTGCCTCTTCTTAACCATTTTTGCATTTGATCCTGATCAACATGAGGTTCTTCCAGAAGTTTTCTATACTTGCAACTATATTTATACATTTTCCACATTTCTTGCCTTCTCATCTGGTCCTTCACCTTATATTCTTTCTTTTGGTTTTTGGCAAATTCAGTTGCTGCCTGATTTTTATCTACTTCTGGTTTGATTTCCATTCCTGCTCAACTCTGATATGGTTCTGCTAGATTAAGCAGAGAAGTCATCTTAGATTTATTCTCTTCATGTTTCAAAACTTTCACTATGTTTGGGTCGTGTGAAGTCAGCAGATATGTGATTAGTCCCATTATTGCAAACCTATACATGTAATCAATTTCAAGGAGGCCCATCCCTCCTTTGGAACGGGAAATATATAATCTTGGTATGCACTGATTTTTATAAATTATTTGGTAAGCATGAAGCACCCTTCTTGTTTTCCTGTCTAATCTATCCAACATGTTTTGGGGCTAGTCAATCAATGCTGTTTTCAGGATTAATTTAAGTCTTCTAAAGTATTCCTCACTAAGTTTTATTGACATTTGTTCATGTTTTTATTGTTGATCCTTCATCAATTCCCAGATATTTATACACTCCCTCTTGCTCAAGTTCTTTTGTATCACATTCTTGTCCCAAACTGATGTTTTCTTGGTGCTGCAGTTTTCCTGCTTTAAATGTTGCTTGTGCACATTTATCAAGACCAAATGACATTCTTATATCATCTGAAAAAGTTTTGATAACTTACAGTTGTGCTTTCCGTTCCTCATCTGATGAGCTATACAGTTTTAAAAAAAGATGAGAAGTCTTTACACTTTGTTGTTTTCTAGGAGCCAAATTATGGCCTAAGCTGTTAAGTAAACACCCTTAATGGATTAATGGCAAGGCAGAATAGCAATGGTGACAAAGAGTCACCCCAGAATATCCCCCTTTGAATTTTCATCCTTGGGATAATAATTTGTCCTTTATCATGATTTAATTGCAAAGTGGTCTGCCACTGTTTCATGGTCACTATAATGCAGTCAATCAGTGTAGGGTGTATCTTATACATTTTTAAACACTTTTTTATCCATGAATGTGGGATACTATTAAATGCTTTTTTGTAGTCAGTCCATGCCATGCATAGATTCTTCCCCTTTTTACAGTTCTCCACTATGAGTTTATTTAACAACAAATGATCCTTTGTTCCATATGACTTTCTTTTATTGATGTTTTGTTATATTGCCATAATTGAATTGTCTTCTAAATGATTATAAACTCTGTCGGCATCAACTCCAGTGTATAGTTTATACGTTGTCAGAAGGCAAGTTATTGGTCTATAATTTTTAGGATAGCTTGCAGGTTCACTCTTAAGCAGGAGCATTGTTTTGCCTGTTGTTAGCCAGGTTGGTGTCTGTTCAGTGTGCACATATAAAGCGTTCTTACTCATGACTACATCTTCATGAAAAGATGTTAATACTTTTAACCAGAAGTTAGGTATTGCATCTGGGCCTGGGGTTTTCCAATTAGAGGCTTTTCTTAACTTTGTTTCAATCTCTGGCTGTTACTTCATCCTATTTCATATCCTGTACCTTTAAACTTCTTATTCTTTCTTTTACTTCTTCTATCCATTTAGCATCCTTGTTGTGCTCCACAGCATCTTCATAAATACTTCTCCAAAATTATCTCTTTCTTCTTTTCTTTGTGGTCTTTCAATTCCTTTTACTTTGTTTCTCAGTTCTCTATAAAACCTTCTTGGGTCATCAATAAATTGCTTATTTTATATTTTCCTTTATATTTATTTGCATATCTTCTAATTTTTTCCACCTGTGCTGAGATTTTTAGTTTGCTATTTGTGATAGTGCATGATAGATCCTGATCTGTTCTAATAAATGACATTGCTTTTATCATGTCTTTCTTTCTTAGTATTTTTTTCATCTATTCCCTCTTCTATACTCTAAGAGTTACATTTCTTGTCTTAATTGTTTTATAGTTTTCTGTATTCAATACTTCCCTGATTGTATTCCATTTCTCCCCTTCCTTTCCCTCACTACACTGTGTTTTTATGGTAGAACTTTATCAGTTATTAATTTAGCTGCACAGTAATATATCCTGTTTACTTCTGTTATATCACATGGACCTCTATGGACAGTCTTAATTACTGTGTTCATTTGTTTTATTAAACTTCTGACTGTTTGGGTTTTATTGACCTTATGCAGTCTATTTCTTTAATTGATCTTAATATGTCTATCTATTTCTATTAAATCAAGCAACTCTTCTCTTAGCTCATTTTCTTCTAAACTGAGGGCACGTTTTTTGTTTTCCCATTTCCTGCAGGTATTCCCAGCTGGGAGAGTTTCTCAATAATAACTGAGTGAGGGATTATGCCAAGATAGGCAGCATGCACTGTCTTAACTTCGTCCAGGGCTTTGGTGACTTTCAGGAAGACGTCTACTAGGTTTAATAAGCATGATCTGCTCTTAATGAAGCCAGACTAGGTTGGGTCTAGAGTTTGAAGGTAGCCTGTGTCCTTGTTGATAAGGTCCATGATGATTCTTACCATGGCTTTGCAGATGAGGCTGGTTAGACTTATGTGTCTGTAGTTCCCAGGGTTGGTTGATGGCCCCCCTTTGTGCAAGGGGATTGCTGTTGCAGTTCTCCACTCTGCTGGAACAAAAAGCCAGTTCTCAGGCTATGGTTAAAGAGAATGCCAAGTAGGTTAGCTAGGTTCTGTTTTAGATTGCTTAATAAGCAACCTGGGATGTTATCTGGTCCCACTGAGCTTGTGTTTTTGGCCTTGGAGAGCACAGATATTACCTGATCCCTAGAGATACTAGGCTGAAGAAGGGTGTCAGGTATGCTTTGAGGTATGGCTGGTGGAGAATGGGGGGTTGAAGTTTGCACCAAATCTGTGAGCTAGCAGGTTGGCAATTTCCTCCAGTATAGTATGAGTGGTACCATCTACTACCAGTTCAGCATATATCTGGGCATTCCCTTTTAGATTTCGGACATAGTTAAAGAATGCCTTATGATTATGCTTAGCTAGGGATGCTATTTTACCTTCATAATTAGCTTTAGAGAACTTTACAAGATTTCTGATTTGCTTGCACAAGCTGTGGAGGGAATTCTTCTCCTGCTGGGTCTTTTCCCTCTTGTTCTTAGACTTCCATTTCTTCCCTTTCTTATATAACCTGTTTATACTTGAAGTCTATAAGGTTGGCTTTTTTTTTTTTTTTCTGGAGGACCTGGTTTTAATCAGGTCAGGCACAACCAAGTCTATACAGTTGCTTAAGTGTTTATACAAGGCATTTGTGTATACCTCTGCATACGAGTCATTCTTGTCTGTGATTGCAAGGGGTATAAAACTTTTTATACCATCAATTAGTAAGCCATAGTTTGCTTTGGAAAAGTTTAGTTTTTTTGCTCCTGTGGTGGTGACAGGTTCAATAGTTACTTCAAACAAGTTTGATTTATGGTCTGACCTTACCAGGGAGGACATCACACAGGGAGGAGTGCAGTGACCCCCCCCCCCTGTGTTGGTGAGTACTATGTCTAGGACATTTGAGCCCCTTGTGGCTAGTGCAGATTATCTGTTCCAGAGCATTTGTATTGGCAAAGTCCAGGAACCTCTGGGCAAGCATGTTTGTGCACATGTATGTCACCAAGTCAATGAAAGGATAGTTGAAATCTCCCATGATTAAGGTGTTGGGCTGTATGGCGAGTGACTCCAGGAAGTCCAGGTAGGCAGTGTGCTTTTCTTGTTTTATTGTGGGGGACCTCTAGCTAATAATGATGTGGTAGGGTATTTTTCCTATAGTTAATTAGACATGGAGTCATTCAAGAGAGTTGTACTGCTTAACCAGCCTTGAGGTGTACTTGGCTTTAATGAAGATGGATACACCTCCACCTTTGGTTCTTTCATGCCAATTTTGAGGTCTGAATGTGTTTAAGGCATTGTAGCCTTGCATGGCCAGGGTGTTCTCTGTGACCTTGAACTATGTCTCTATAAATGTACAGATGTCAGGATCGTCCATAGTGAGGAGTGCTTCCAGGGAGTGCAGTTTCTTGTTTAAACTCCTAGCATTAAGCAGCAAAACTCTGAGTTTCATAGTGTAATTACATCTCTCACATAGGGTATCTGTTTGTTTTAGGAGTAAGTTGTCAGTATACATGAGGGAATTACTACATTACCTCAGGATGCCCATGTCAATCGGGCTGGCCAGTGAAATGATGAGAAACTGCCCATCGTTTTTTTTATTCTCTTCTATTCAATCCATACAGCCAAATGATTTGAAATCCTGTTTCTACTGCATCTTCTAGCACCATTGTTATATTTTGTGAAATAAAAAATAATCTGTTTCTGTTTTCAATTTTCCTATTCCATATGTACTTTTATATAAATTCTACAACTCTAAATTCCAGCATTTTATTTTTTCAATTATTTTCTTATCTGATCTCTCCTTTTGCTTTTTATGTCTTAATTCACAATTAAAATCTCCTGTTATTCTAATGTCTATATTTATTGTAACATAGTCCAGCATTTCTTTAAATAATTTCTCTATTTCTTAACGTTCCTTTCCCACCTAAAGTCAGCTACCATTAATCTTCCTAGTCTAACTACAGTATAATCCAAAATATTTATTCCCATCCTATATAATATAGCTATCCCTGAACATGTTTCTGTACCCAAATTTCATATAATACCTCCTGTCCTTAAAATATCTGTCTGTTCTCTTTCTTCTTTAGTTAAATTCCTATCATCCTCTAATACTAATAAATCTGCATCACCATTATTACACCATTCTGACACCCCAATCCTTCTTACTACATTCTTTATACTATTAACATTGATAGATAAAATTCTAAGATTATTTGCTTCACTTCTCCTTAATTTACAATAAATTATCTATTTATCCATTTCCTTTCTTTCTTACTTTAGTGCCCACACCCTGGAATCTTCTTTTCCTATCTTTAACCCTTTTCCAATGGATTTTTTTTCTTTTTAACCATTCCCAATCTACATATTCTCTGTCGCTAACCTCTAATCCATTTTCCATCTTCCTTTCCGCCTTTATCAATCTCATTTTCTTCTTATTTGTGTCATTGTTCTCCCTTTTATCTTTTCTTTTTCTTTTGTTGCAATTTATCTTTATTATGTACTTCTTCTCTAATCTGTCCCTCTAGATTAATTTTTGAACTTTTTTCTTTCCCACAATCCATCCATAAATGCCCTGCTAGTTTGCATTATAGCATTTGTTTTATATTTTCTTGTATCATTACCAATCTTCCTTCAAAACCAACATTTCTTCTTATTACAGTTACTTACAAAATGTCCCTCCCTCCCACAAAAAAAAATGGTTTCTGGTGTCCCCAGTACTTAACACCTCTACAACCTTCAACATAAATAATACTAGGAATATGTGTGTTTTCCATTTTCAAAATTACATTACAATCCCAAGCACCTAGCCAAAGTCCTCTTTTATCAAACACTTTAGAAATATCCTTCACTTTCTTGTAAAAGTTCTTTAATAAATATTTTAACAGTTTCTGTTTCAGTTTCTATCCAAAACAGTATATTGACTTTTTTGTATGTTTCACAAAAAAAGTCTGTACAGTATATTTATTCCATAGATACATTACATTTCCTTTTTCATATTTTCCCCAAAAGTTTCTAATACTGTAGCTGTCTCAAAGAAAATGTCATGAGTCTCTTTTTAATCAAAATGAAAGCTCTTACCTCCTGTGTCGTGATTCCTTAAGGCACAACTATCTTGTCCCATATTTCATTCCTGTCTATTTCTAGTTCTTCTTTATTCTGAATTCTAGCTATGTACTTCTTTTCCATTCTTCTGTCTTCTTCCTCTTTCTTTTTTCTTCCTTCTGCTCTCTGACCATTTCTGCAAATGTTTTTCTCTTAAGCTCTTCTCCCTCTTCTATATGAATCCTTTTTATCATTTTGCCCCAAGATACAGCCTTCCCTGTGTCTGGCTCACTCTAGTTGATTAGTTCTACCAATAAACCATCCTGCAACCCTCCTGACTGGAGGATTGTAATAATAACATCTTGTTGTAACTTATCCCTCCTCAAATCCTTAAACAAATTATGCTGAAAAACATCTTCCATGTCTTCTTTCTGGTCACCATTACAATTTTCTGCACCAGATAACTACTCCTCCTTTTCCAAAAACAAATCTAATGAATCAGCATTTACCTCTACTCCATGTTCCTCCATCACCATGTATGTGTGCTGCCCTCTTGGCTGCCACTGTGCCAAGAACAAACAATGTCACTCATTGCGTGCCCACACCACAAAGATTTCTTATTTACAACATATTTACAAATATTTACAAATGTACAAGTATATAGATATACAAATCTGTTTATACATATTCATAATTTTGTTTACAATCATACTAAATGTTAATTGCCATTTTGCCCACACTTTTTTCCATAACCACCATCTGATTATACTTAATATCATTGCTGAAATCCATTTACCATTAAACATAATTTAATTTATTCTTTCATACCATATAACCCATATAACATAAAATATCTATTATTTTAACATGTTCTTTACTTCTGTTCTTATAATATCTGTATTTAATCTTGTCAATGTTTATTTTATCCACTTTTTTATCTTCAATAAAATCTTCTTTACACAGTTTTCCCTGCAACATTTTATATTTCAGAAACACATGTTTCTTCTTTTTGGAAATGTAAACATATTCTATCACTTTTCTTTTTATATGGCACATTTCCTTTTACTTGCAATTTGTCTATTACCAGTCTCCACAAAAAATCTTGACATTCTACTTTCTGATTACTCCACTTCTTATTTTTATAGCTGTAATTTTTTCATCTGTTAGATTTCCCCATGGTTGTACATAATAATGTTTTATCATTACACCCTTTTCTTTTTCTATATCATTAATTTTTATTTTGCACAAAATATTTTTCTTGACATTTTATTTCTTCATTTATACACTCTTTCTCTTTTACTCTCTTTTAACATACCCAGAAATGTATTATATTTATACAGTTTTACTACTAATTTCCTCTTTTTCATTTATCCACTTTAACACCCAATGCAAATTTAATGAAGCAGCATATACCACTGGGTTAATTAACTCTAATCCTCTTTCCTCTTCATGAATCTAACGAAGGGGAAAATTAACATTTTAGTGTGCTTTCTGTAAAGTGGTCAAGGATCACATAACATCCTGCTTAACTGCTACATTCGATCCTTTACAGTTTGCATACAGGCCAAATCGTTCTACTGCGGATGCCATAGCCTTAACACCTTCTGCACACCTTGGACCACCTGGAAAATAAGGACTATTATGTATGCATGCTGTTCATAGACTTCAGCTCTGCCTTCAATATGGTAATTCCACAGTAACTGCTGTCTAAACTGAGTAATCTGGGCATAGAAAACACAATATGTAACTGGATCCTTGATTTCCTAACTGAAAGGCCAGAGATAGTTTGAGCTGGAAAACATCACTCAAACAGCATCACCTTAAACACTGGGATCCCACAAGGTTGCATGCTCATTCCACTGTTCTTTTTACAATTCTAACACATGACTGCACAGCTATGCATCAGTCAAACAGGATCATCAAATTTGCAGATGACACCACAGTAATTGGCCTTATCAAGAAGGAAGATGAGCGGGGCCTACAGGGAGGAGGTGAACCAACGCGTTCATTAGTGCACTGACATCAACTTAGCACTAAATATTGGGAAAACCAAGGAAATCATAATCATCAATTTTAGGAAGGAAAATAAGCCACACACCCTTATTTTCATCAATGGTGCTGCAGCGAAGAGAGCAAATAACATCAAATTCCTAGTGGTACATATCTCTCAAGACCTACGTTGGGCCACAAACGCTTCCTACATTATAACGAAAGCCCAACAATAACTCCACTTCCTTAGGAGACTTCGCAGAGCTGACCTCTCTCCACAGGTCCTACTTACCTTCTACAGAGCCATGATTGAGAGCGTACTGACAAACAACATCATTGTCTGGTATGGAAATTGCTGTCAAGACAATCGGAAGGCACTGGATAAAATAAATAAACAGTCCACAAAAATCATTGGCTCCAACCTTCAATCCCTACAGGATATATATTCAAACATATGCTATGGTAGAGTCCAAAAACTATTGAGGGATATACACCATCCAGCTTATGAACGGTTCAAAATCCTGCCAGCAAGAAAGTGCTACAGAAGCATTAGATGCAGACATTCAGATTCCATAGCAGCTTCTTCCCAGATGCTATCAGACTGCTGAAGAACAAACCTATAGCGTAACCCGCTAAATGGGTAAAACATTATGTGCAATATGTCATTGTTATTTACATAACTCTCTACATAGCTCACTTTACACATCTCTATCTGCACTATGAAAACTGTAAGTTTATGGCATATATTAGTGGTGGGTAAGTTTTTTACATGTGTGCCTCTTTATTTATAGTATTTATAGTACCATTTGTTATATATCCTTATATTTCAAGTCTGTTCCTGTTGTATTTGTTTTTGTTTCTGGTGTATAAAGGTTTAAATTTGTTTTCTGTATTTATTTTTAGTATCTTACTTTGATTTCCATTTTTAGTATTTTTAAATTATTATTAATTCAATCTTCCTTCTGTAGACTGTAATTCTTATGGCCTGAGTATCAAAATTCCGTGTAGTGATACGCACTTTTTCCTCTGTGTTGATCTGTATGACAATAATGTTTACTTTGACTTTGACTAAATGGGAATAGTATTAAGAATATAGTAAGAAGAATAGAGTTTTGGAGTGGTGTAGCACATGTGAGGCAGATGTAATTAGATTCCTTAGAGTCATGGGTTCATAACTTCATAGCTAATTACTGGGCTAGCTTAATAATTGGCCATTCTAAGCCTATCCAATTTCCCTCCCAAATGTGAGACTCAAGCACTGTACTGTGTAAGTCAAACACGTTAATCATTATACCGTTCACAGTCATTAGCTGTACATAGTCTTTTCCATCCATTTTCCTTCTTTTTTTATTCTGTGCTTATTATTTTACATTTTCTTTTTCTGTATTTTACCATTGTACTACTTTTACTACCTCCCAATTTATGCCTTCTTCATCACTTATTTCAGAAGCTTCTTCTATGTCCTCTTTATTTTTTCTCACCTACTTTTTCTTCTATTTCTACTACTTCTAAAATGCCCTCTATATTCATTTTCTTTTTTGTTACTGTTGTTTTCATTTTTGCAATCCATCCATGAATGTCTAGCTTTGTTATATTTATAACATTTCAATTCACATTTTTGCATCATCTCATTTCCCCGCAATATAACATTTTATTTTGTCACAGTTACTTATCAGATGTCCTTCTTTTCCACAAAAAAATGTACTGGGTTGTCCCAAGTATTTTATATTGCCATATTCCCCTTCACATTTATCATGCTTATTATATATATAACTTTTTCACTTTCTATTTTTAACACAATATTACAATTCCAGCCACCAGTCTATAAACCCCTATTGTACCTTAGCACAGTATTGCTGTACTTCCATGATATCAGCACAAGTATTACTTTGATTGTTATTTCTTTTACCTCTTGTTTTCATTGCTGGCAACTCACAGCTAGTTTATCAAGTTTGAACCCAGTTTTCTTTCTCATGTTATTCAACAGTGAACACCCTTTTCACTTCTTGAGGGTTTATTTTCAAACCAACAACCCTTTCTTTCTTCAAACAGCAATGACTTTACATTTTTTTCTTTTACTACTGGCCTCCTTGGTAGCTGGCCATCTTGCTGGCCTCCTAGATGCTGGCCATCTTACAGTCTGCTTTACTGGCTGTCTGACTACCTTGTTGGCTAATTTACCAGTCTCTTTGCTGGCTGTCTTGTTGGCTGGCTGGCTAGCTGGCCTCCTTACTGGTTTGCTGCCCGGCTGGCAAGCTGGCCTCCTTACTGGCTTAAAAAAACAGATCTTTCTTTTTTTTTTAATCCTCCCCATGTCTGGAAGAGTAATGTTATGTAAACACTCGACAGCAATGGAATTTGTAGGACTCCTCTTCATGTGAGCCCCACCCCTGTGTAAATTTCATCCAGTCATTGCACTATTTTCATGACCTGTACTTAACAAGGAACAGCTCTCCCTAAATGTCTGGATTGGTGACATCATAAGTGAAACTCTGAATTGCCAAGAAAAAGATGGAAGTGCATGCAGCTTTTTCTCGACAATTCAGAAATTTACAAAATCAGGACCTTGTGTCCCTCTGTTTACTGATATGGGTGACTGGATCATTAGACCCAAAATGTGAATGTCCCACTGATAGCGGGACTGGTGGCAACCTTAAATATGGCTACACGTGCAACAGGATGGAGATACTAAGTTTTGTAGGTGGGCAATCTTTTTAAAACCATTTAAGATCAATGTGATTTATCAGTCAGGGTCAACCCATCCCAATGCAAGTGGCCTGTCTAGAAATCACTGCCCATCTAGTAGGCCTAAAGCTAAGGGTTTCATGATGTGATGTGGGGGAATCAGGAGTGTGTGAGTGTGTGTATGTATGTATGTATGTATGTATGTCTGTGTGTGTGTGTGTGTGTGTGTGTGTGTGTGTGTGTGTGTGTGTGTGTGTGTGTTTGTTTGAAACAGATCTGTATAGTCATGGTATGAAGTGTGATACTTGAAATCTCTGGCACTCTAAGATTTGGGCAAGTTTTGTGACGAGGCAAAGCTTCAGAATTTATTGCAAACTTGATTCTTGAGTGTCACCTATGGTCTGTCAGTTTGGGACACAGAATTAATATTTAAGCTGTTAATAAGCTTCATTCTGCAATTCTAGGGTTGATTTTCTCAACATGACTGTGTTCCTCAGTCAGCCTTGAGAAAAAGCTCTTTTGCTTATTTGGTTTACCTAGTTAACAAATAATTATAATTTAACAAACAAAGAATAAAAAATCACAGTAACACTGCAGACTTCTATTTTTGCTGAAAGATGGCTTTTTTTATTTTTGTTTGAAAAAACACAGGGAGACCTATAGTGTTACCCAGTCTTTCTTCTTAGAATACATGGTTAGCACAAGTACATATCTTTTCTACTACAGAATAAAATGTAAAGTCTGCAAATCTTTGTTGTTTTAGTGCTGCTTATTTTACAGACTTTAATAGTTTAATAGTCAATAACAGTTTTACAGTACTAAAGTTAGTCTAATGCACGCTAATGAGATTGACTACCAGAAATCTACAAAAGTATCTGCAAACAAAAGTTCCCTGCTGAGCTCACCTTTGATACAGCCTTTAGTTTGATGTGAATCATTGCTTATGATGAGGTAGAGTGACAAGCTCTCAGTATTGTATAAAACTTTTATTTCAATGCCATTTATTTAAAAATGTTTTATGTTACCTTTTATTATAAGACTGTGGCTACACTGGCAAGGGAGCCCGCAGGATTTTTTGCAGGGGGGTGCAAACCCAGAGCCCCACCCACATAGCTCTCCCCGCCCCTGCCAACACAGCCCCGCCCAAGTCCACCCACCCCAAGCCCCGCCCACACAGCCATTCCAGAGTCCCATTACTTGGCTATTTCTCCCCATTTGCCATAGACACTGTTCAAATCTCTGTGTGCATACTGTTTTATGCTTTAGTTCTACAATGATTACAGGCAGTTGGATTTAATTTACAACTTTTATTTCAAACATTATCACCCAAACACTGATAGACATTTACTAAACCTAAACAAAGCAATAGTCTTACAACAAAAACAGACTTGGCATTAAAGCTTCTCTACTTTTGAAACTCACATTCAATGAAACAGCATTGAAACCCACATTCAAAGAAAATGCATCTGGCCAGTGGCAGGTTATTTACCTTTGAACTGTTTTCAAGCAATAGGCTCCTTGCACACTGTTAGGGCCATGCAAAAGTTATTTGATTTCCCTGATTGTATTAATTATAATATATAATTGAATTATATCCCTTGCATTATACAGCAACACTTGAGTGTGTTTTAAATTTATAGTTTTGAACATTTTTCCAGTAAGCAATGAAACAAAATATACAAACCAATAACGACAAACTGCCCAATTCAGAACATTTCAACCATAAAAGGCCACTCATTACAATCCACCAATATCAGTCAATACACACAATCTCTGCCGAAGTAAAAGTAATCTGAATAATTCCACATTAAAGATATCTGAAACTAATGAAGAGGTTGTTGCTAGAAAACAACTGTACATTTCAGTGTTTAATCTACAAATTCAGTGCCTGCTGCCGTCAAAGAATAAATTGCCTATGTTAAATTAAAAAAAAAATGGTAAGCTGGTATATTGCAATAGAAAATGGATGGCAAGCTGAAAAACAGGTTCATAGTTATTAGGCATCTCATCCAAAGGAGGACATCCTCAGGACTGCAGCATACAAATGTACATGCTGTAGGAATAAAACCTCAAGCCTCTACATTAAGATGCAAGTATTCTACTTGTGGTGCTACTAACATAGCTTTAAAACTTTATACCACAATAGAGATACCATTTGCTAAACAAAACAGTTGCACATTGTAAATAGACTTGGCATGAGCAGCAGTAAACTTCACTTCCCTTAAACCTCACAGTTCCTTGAAAATGCACTTGAAAATAAATTCCACCTGCTAACTCTAACTTGGGCATTTCACTGTCTCTCTCTCTCTCTCTCACACACACACAAACATACCACACCCCTCAAGGCCTCAACCTTAGTGCAAGAAATCTGGACAAAGCCTAAAATAAATAGGGACAGATTATAAATATGGCTCTCAAACTTAGAAAATTGCAAGAATAACAGGATTTGTGTTAGTATGCATTTTTCTAAATGATATGATGTCTAAAACTGAAATGTCTCATTATTTAGCAACTTCAATCCTTTTTAGGAGGAATATGGGGCAAAAATCTGGACATTCTGCAAAAACCTGGACAGCCGAGGGGTATGCTACCTCCCTCTTACACACACACACACACACACACACACACACACACACACACACACACACACACACACACACACACACACCCCAAATAATTCTGGTCAAACTTGAATTAGTTCTGGGAAGGTTGCATTGAACAGCACTGTGCTTGATCTGAAGTGGGTGAAATCCTGGTAGCCAGTGATAATAACTGATCTGCAGCTCAGCAATGTAGTGCATTAAAGCATTTTTAGCAGAGCATTGTTTCATCACTACCTATTGTGTTTGCACATAAGCTGTAGTTATTTCAAACATTTGCCTTTTTTGATTACTACAGAGTACATTTACCCACCAGAGCTATTGTGTTTTGACTTCAGTGTGGAGCTTACCTAGTTGTTGCAGGGCTTGGCTTTTAAGTAAAGTAGCAATGCTTATTTACCATATACCATTAAAGCCACCCAACTACAAGTGTACTAACACACAGACACTGCTATAAGACACTGGTCTCCAATAAAATATAATGAGCTTCTGAAAATACTGTAATCCTGTCCTTTTATTACAAATACTGTCATATGTATTTCAATACCCAAGGCTTATACATTATCTAGTTATCTAAATATTCTCTGCATGGCAACAACGAAAAGGCTTTCAATGCTGGTAATTCTTTAACAGTATGCTTACTAAAGCTTACTTGCATCTTACAATCTCCGACAAGCTTACCTGATGTTCATTAAACCATGGCTACTTAAACAGAGCAACAGGGCACTGTGACAGCATGCAGTTCCTGAATAATAAGAAGCATAAATCAACAGTATAAAAATCTGATAGAAAATCAGAACATTCTGCAAAATCAAGGACAGATGAAAAGCCACGGTCGTATTTGTGATCTACCTTGGATTGGGGAATACTCTGCACACTTACATAACTGCTCCTTGCCTTCCTTGGACACATCCAGAGCCACTACAATGGGGGGTGGGGTGCAATAAGTATGTCATAATTTGAAATGTCTCTGGCTGACAGTGATGGCTCTGACACTCATACCTCTCAACTTCAGAGCAAGAAATCTGGGCAAAACCATACATAGAACTAGAAGTGGGACACAGGCCCAAAAATAAGGCCAATTTTTAAATATTGCTCTTATTAACTTAGATAATAGAACAGTAGTAGATCTTGCATTAGTACGAATTTTCTGAAGGGTATAAAATCTGAAACTCAAATGTCTGCCATTATTTTCTAACTTCAATCTTTAATGACTTGCCACTAATTTGCCAGAAAACCACAATTTTATGAAAAACGGACCAAAATGTGATGCAAAAATATAAAGTTGCCACACAATACAGCTGGGAACCTTTCAAAAAAGGGACACCTTTTTAATATTAACACTGTTAACTTGAGCAGCGAACAAAATAAGAGCATCTACATGCATTTCTGAAATAAAAGTAATCTATAACTCTGATCATTAGGTAGAGAATGGTGTGTATGTGTTTCAGCAACATAAATCATGAACTTGTACTATAAAAAACTGGGCAGATCTTTTCTGCGCTTACATGACTATGTGTTTGTGAAACTGCAGTTTGCTAACCAAATTCAAAGATATCATTTTAGTTCCACCAGCAGCCAGGTTTGGAATCCCTGGAGATTCCATTATGAGTCCCTTCTTTTTCTGTGTAGATATCAGCCAGGCAGCTTTTCCTGCTCTTTATCTACCTGTAAGACACTCCGATATGTCGGTGATGTCATTTTCTGCAAGCATCTACTATCAGTAGAGATCCTGTCCACAGACTTCCTGAATGACTTTGCTTTCTGTGTAAAACTAGCTCTCCTAAAATAGATTTCTTTTAAATATCATCAGAAGTAATAGTGTTGTTAAGTTCTCAGGTCTCTACATGTTACCCATCCTCATTTCAATCAAAATATGAAAATCATCAATGTTACTTACGTCGGATACCCTGGTTACCTTGCACCTTCCTTTTAAAGCCTATAAGCCTGTATCCTAAACATCTGTAATGCCACAGGTACTATACTTAAAACATGCATTTAGAGCCACTTCTGTTCTTTCTATGATTCCCAACTTGCTGGTCATGGCTTCACACTCATTTTTCTTGCCCCAGGGCCCTCCCTGTTAGTTATATATTTATAAATCTGTAGTGTGCTCCTCACTACCCAGCAGATTAACTTAGTCCAGAGTTATATCTGTCATTTTGTTCTACCTGTTTCTAGACTTATCCATCCTTGCAAGCTCTACTCCCTGCATCACAGGTTCCACCGAAGTATTAGGTCATGATCATTTTATCTTTCATTAACCACACAGTCAGGTCACAAAAACCTACAGAGTCCTACCATATATCTCCACTCCTCAGCTTTGCCTGGTTGTGCCACACCAGATCCTAATGGCATCTTCTGCTCCACGAGGATCAAGTTCACATGCTCACAACCAAAAACTTTCATTGCATGTGATCTTCTAAATTATAGCCTGAATACAAGCATTCCCAGAATATTTGCAAGCAACAATGATGCAAAAAACAAGTTTTTACACAAGGGGGGGGGGCATGAGGGGCTTGCCCCTAAATGATCCAAACTTCATTATTCTCACTGTGACATTGCTGCAGCTTGGAGAAAGAATAGTTATTGACAGCAGTGTAATGTCTCTCAACTTTTTTAAGGTGCGTTAATTTCAGATTACCCTGAACGTGCTAATAAGCACACGTACAGATCATGCCTGCAAAGATATGAACTAAGAAATTGAACAAATGCTAGTTCTAGCACTTGAAGATCAAGTCTGATGGATGAACAAGAGAATATCAAGTGCTCCATGAATGTAAAACCTGCATTTCTATTTTCGCCTTATATTTCTTAAGCTCAGCCCTCAACAAATGGAATAATCTCTTCAACAAGCTAAGGCAAATCTTTTGATGAAAATCCTTTTTTTTTCAAACTTTCAGCAGTATATGCTAACCCAGTTGATCTGCCAAGGTATAGCAGTCTACCTCCATCCTTAATCCAACCCTTCCACTGTAATATCTGCTTCTGGCAGACTTTAGCCCTTCCACCAAAGCATGCCTATATTGAAATACCCAATGGCAGGCAGTAATAGCAGTTGTTCATAACTATCTTATTTTACTAAACCACATGTTCTCAATAAGTAAGAGATAGTAACACACACACACACACACACACACACACACACACACACACACACACACACACACACACACACACACACACACAGTCCCATCTTCCGTCCAACTACTCACTCTGAAAGTGTCCCATCTTCCGTCCGTTTCAGTTTCCGCTCGCTCCTAAGTATCCGTCCATCCCGCTTGCGAACCCGAAACCGTCTGTGTCCTGCCTCCATCTTCAGTGAAGTCCGTCTCAGTTCCCGCTTGCGAACCTGAAACCATCTGTGTAAGTTCCCGCTCGCAAACCTGAAAATATGAGCACTGCGTGATGAGCAATGATGTCAGCACACCCGCGACTGGACTTCTTTCTTCTTAAAGAAGAACGCGCCCAAAAAAAAAAAAAAAAACTTTTTTTAAAACTATCTAGTCAGCCGATTCCAGGGGGGTGCAAGTGCACCCCCTTGCACCTGCCTGCGGGTGCCCTTGTATACTGGGGTCTCGCCATTGTTTGGTAGCTCCTGCATTTACATCATAGTCTCATTTCTCCCTTATTGATTTTTAGATCAATGTTTTGGGATTTGGATATGTTTCTCATCACCAGCTGCAAGCCAGACATCTAAACATTCATTGTGTTTTAGCAAGCATATTTCAAATACTAAATGTAGGCTATCACCTGTAAATATTGTAAATTAATTCACTGCTAAGCTTTTATGATATGTTAAGTCTGATGCTATAATTATTAGGTATATACAATTGTTACAGTCAAAACTTAATACTTGTTTGTTACAACTAACTTATGAAACTAATAAATGGTTCAAGTGATGCTGCCTATGATGTAGGCAGCCCGAGTTCAGTCAATGTAAAAAATCTCAGACTGTATTTTTTAAATAAGAGATTCTAGTATGTAATATAAATTGGGGTGAGCACAAATGACTAGTGTCTGACAAGAAAGGGGCACAGGTTAATAGCAAAGCATTTCCAAACTATAAAGCAGAATTAGGCAAGTAAGGTTTGTTCTGTGCTAAACAGTGAGTGCTACTCCAAAGCAAATTTGGAGAGTCATATATTCACATTTTACATCACTGATAATGAGTCTAATTTTGAAAGATTAACTGAAGTTAAACACGCAAACTACAGCAGAAGTAGGGGAATCTTCCATGGATGATGATGGGAAGACTATTGATGTCCTTCGGGAAGTGACTGCACAAACTACGCATGGACTTGAGGAATCAGAAAATTACAGGAATAGGAACGGTACAACTGTGATCTACTGTTCATCTGCAAATATGTTAAAAATTAAGACATTTCAGAGAACCAGAAATGGACAGCTGAAATCTATTTTAAGTAGAACATTTGTAAAAAAAAATAGTGCAAGTAGAAGCCAGAGAAAAGATAAATTAAAGAGGCTATGGATGGTAATCATAGTCCCATTTTTAATAAATGCATAAAGGGAATCTGTGAATAATGCCACAGAATGGATAAATGGAATCTGTGAATCATGCCACAGAATGCATAAAGGGAATCTGTGAATAATGCCACAGAATGCATAAATGGAATATGTGAATCATGCAACAGAATGGATAAATGGAATCTGTGAATCATGCCACAGAATGCATAAAGGGAATCTGTGAATGAATCTGTGAATAATGCCGCATAATGCATAAAGAGAATCTGTGAATAATGCCACATAATGCATAAAGGGAATCTGTGAATCATGCAACAGAATGCATAAAGGGAATCTGTGAATAATGCCACAGAATGCATAAAGAAAATCTGTGAATAATGCCACAGAATGCATAAAGATAATCTGTGAATAATACCACAGAATGCATAAAGAGAATCTGTGAATAATGCCACAGAATGCATAAAGAGAATCTGTGAATAATGCCACAGAATGCATAAAGGGAATCTGTGAATAATGCCACAGAATGCATAAAGAGAATATGTGAATAATACCACAGAATGCATAAAGAGAATCTGTGAATAATGCCACAGAATGCATAAAGGGAATCTGTGAATAATGCCACAGAATGCATAAAGAGAATCTGTGAATAATGCTACAGAATTTATAAAGGGAATCTGTGAATCATGCCACAGAATGCATAAAGAGAATCTGTGAATAATGCCACAGAATGCATAAAGACAATCTGTGAATAATGCCACAGAATGCATAAAGAGAATCTGTGAATAATGCCACAGAATGCATAAAGGGAATCTGTGAATCATGCCACAGAATGCATAAAGGGAATCTGTGAATAATGCCATATATTGCATAAAGAGAATCTGTGAATCATGCCACAGAATGAATAAAGGGAATATGTGAATAATGCCACAGAATACATAAAGGGAATCTGTGAATCATGCCACAGAATGCATAAAGGGAATCTGTGAATAATGCCACAGAATGCATAAAGATAATCTGTGAATAATGCCACAGAATGCATAAAGATAATCTGTGAATAATGCCACAGAATGCATAAAGGGAATCTGTGAATCATGCCACAGAATGTATAAAGAGAATCTGTGAATCATGCCACAGAATGCATAAAGGGAATCTGTGAATCATGTCACAGAATGCATAAAGGGAATCTGTGAATAATGCCACATAATGCATAAAGCGAATCTGTGAATAATGCCACAGAATGCATAAAGAGAATCTGTGAATAATGCCACAGAATGCATAAAGGGAATCTGTGAATAATGCCACAGAATACATAAAGAGAATCTGTGAATCATGCCACAAAATGCATAAAGGGAATCTGTGAATCATGCCACAGAATGCATAAAGGGAATCTGTGAACAATGCCACAGAAAGCATTAAGAGATTCTGTGAATAATGCCACAGAATGCATAAAGAGAATCTGTGAATAATGCATAAAGAGAATCTGTGAATAATGCCACAGAATGCATAAAGAGACTCTGTGAATAATGCCACAGAATGCATAAAGAAAATCTGTGAATAATGCCATAGATTGCATAAAGGGAATATGTGAATAATGCCACAGAATGTAAAAAGGGAATCTGTGACTAATGCCACAACTGCTACATTTCAAAGAGCAAATTGTGGGCAAATGTCATTAGTTTTAGAAGTATTCAGCCTTCTGAGGAAACACTCAGTATAGTCTTATACATCTGAATATTTGTAAACTGATATGAAGAGTTTAATTATATGCAGAAATGTCTCTGCTGCTGTAAATGTGTTTCATGTGTATGCTGCCATTTTATTTTAGCATGCATCATTGAGTATAGAATTGTGTGGATCTCTAAATAACTTTTTTTGAGAATTTGCATTGGTTATGACTCAGCACTACTGGCTCAGCACCTTCTAATAACTTTCTAAAAGCTTGAATTCACTCTGAGGGTGTCCAGACATGGACACCCTGCTCTGGCTTTTATAGGTTTGAAAAGGGGGGCATAGGGCAGTCAGAAATACAGGAAAGGCCAGGCAAGGGAAACACAAAGGGAACACATTAAGATGATTGTGCTAAAAGAGGTGTGAAAGGATGGATAATAGTTTTTAGTGAAGACTGAGCCACTTTGTCAAAATATATTTTAATATAGGAAAGTGAGGAAGGAAGAACAAAGTGTGTAGGACAGGGAGTTAGTGAAGAGTTAAGGAATTCTGAACAAGTAAACCTAACGGACAGATAATACAGACATGTATTGACAGTCAGAGGGAGACACAGACATACAGATGTTGGACAGACACAAAGGGGAGTGGTGATGAGGGAATAATGAGTGGTATCATTCTGGTCCAGAGATCATCAAAAATTCCACTGCTCTGATGGTCCAGGGTGAGGTGACCCTGATTATTATGGGGAAGAGGCTCCTAGTGTTTCTGTAGTCAGAGCCAGCAAGTCTATATAGCATTCTCATTTGTCCTTTTGAAACTTTTTAAAGTTTTTTTATTAATGTTTTAGCTTTTGAGTAGGTTTCTGCTTGTTTGTACCGAGCTGAACTAAGGGCTATCAGCCAGAACTGTGAGCTGAGATACCATAAGACTAGGGGCTTCTGAGCTTCCAAAAACCATAAGATGACTTTTATTTTGCATATTTATACTATTTACTGCACTTTTTATTGCTTTCTGTCTACTTTTATACTGTATTTATATACTGTCTACTATACTACATTATTGTACTGTAATTGTCTGCATTACAGTGCCTGTTAAATCAAATTGTATTACTGTTTTCACTGTTTACATAGCTTTTGTTGCTATTTTCACTGTTTGTTAAGTATTTTCTGATATTTTTCACTGTTTAAACCTATCTGATCTGCTTGTTCTGGTTTCCCTGCCAAGCAGTGTTTAAGTAACTGATCTGTTAGCTGTTTAAAACATTATTTAGAGCCTCCTTGCTGATTTTCTGCTGTTTTAAATGTTTTTCTAGTGTCTCACTGCTACTTAGCTTCTGTGTTAAACATTTTCTAGTGTTTCCTGCTGATACTAGGGTACCTAGTAACTGCAGCATAGTCCAGATACAGGCTTGCTGCATTTGGGTCTGTTTGTAGTGGTTGTTTTAATGATGGATTGGAAGGGGCCTATTTGTACTTTAGTGAAAGCATTGTGTTGATTGGACCCTGTCTGGTAAAAGGGGGTGGGTCTAGGGCTTGGAATAAGCATCCTTGTTGGTCCTTTTGAATCATTTTAATTTTTTTTCAAGTTTTAGCTTCTGGTGTTCAGGCCCTGCATTTAAATAGGCTTCTGCTTGTTTGTACTGAGCTGAACTGAGGCGGGCTACCAGCCGTAACTCAGAGCTGAGATACCAGATGACGAGAGACTTCTGAGCTACCAAAAAAACATACATTGCCTGTTTTTTTCTTATTTATACTATTTACTGCACTTTTTTTATTGCCTGCTGCCTACTTTTAAACTGCATTTATATACTGTGTACTAAACTACACTGTTGTACTGCAATTGTCTGCATTCATTACTGTGCCTGTTAAATCAAATTTTATTGCTGTTTTCACTGTTTACAGAGCATTTTGTTATTTTCTCACTGCTATTTTTCTACTGTGTGAAACATTCTCTAGTGTTTTCTGCTGAAACTAGGGTAGCTAGAAGCTGTAGCATAGTCCAGATACAGGCTTGCTGCATCTGGATGTCTTTGTAGTGGTTGCTTGTTCTGAGCATATTTTTCAGGCCATCTTGGATTGGAAGGGGATTATCTGCACTTTAGTGAAAGGATTGCATTGACTGGACCCTGTCTAGTAAAGGGAGGTGTGTATAAGCCTTGGAATAAGCATCCTCATTGGTTCTTTTGAATCTTTTTAAAGCTTATTTCAAGTTTTTAGCTTCTGGCATTTGATCAGGTTTCTGCTTGTTTGCATGGAGCGCAGCATGGTGCACTGCTGTGCACTTGTCTGCCAAAGCCGGACAATTAAATTCAACAGTTTTTCTCTTAGATAAAACTGTAGCACACTAGTGTAGCCCTCATCCTTAGTGCTTTCCTCATCAAAGAAATACTGCTAGTGAGCTGTAACCTATTAACCACTAGCAAAAAATAAATAAATAAATAAAACTACAGGCAGAAATATCCAACCACTGAGCTCCTCCATGAGCAATACTGAAAAGCCAACCCTAGTGACAACAGTCTTCAACCTAGCACTATGGACAGTTGGACTACCCTTGTTTTTCCTACCAGCCTTGTAGACATGGGTCTCTTGAGGCAGTGTAGCAGTTGCCTCATATACACTGACAACCATTTATTAATAACTCACTCTAGTACAGAGTGTGAGAGATGTGTCTACACTAAGATTCTTGAATCCATGCTCTCTCACACTCAAAACAGTAACACGGAGGAGGTTGTCAACTCATCCACCACTACATATGTACATAGTACCATTATTCATATGCATCAAACACAAGGTTCTCTCAAAAAACTTACTGAAACACCAGAGACCTCCAAAGCACAAGACTGCTACAACAAACACAGTCCCCACAGCCCCCATGACACATAGCAATACCAGTGTCTCACCCACTAAGCCTGTAAGGCGTAATACTCAAAAAACAAATTTTCTTGTCATTGGAGACTCAATAGTGAGATACATAGATGTCCCACTCACCAGGCTGGACAAAGAAAGTCACGGTCAACTACCTGTCCAGTGCCAGGATTTGTCAGATCATGCATGCACACAGGTCTTTCAAAAACAAGTACCATTATGACTCTGTCATACCTCATGTTGATGTGAATGACCTGAGAAGTAACTCACTGGACTAAATGAAGAGAGACATATTTGAGTTCACTGAGTGTGTGTCCCAGGCAGGTTTGTCCTTAGCCTTGAGCAGCATACAATCCTCACCTAGATGATGCTGCAGTATAAACAAAAAAAATATTGATTTCAATAATTGGCTTAGTTTTTGGTGTCATTCAAAGGGGATCCAGTTCCTGTCAGCCTGGGAAGCCACGGTCGACAAACCTTGCTGCTTTGCCAGAGATGGTTTGCACCTGGCAGCTCTAGGCTTTCAGCTGCTGGCAAAGGCTCATGTCTCCCCCATAGTGCCTTTTTAAGGTAAGGTCTCGAAAACAACATTACCGACATGTAATTAGCCAATCAGAACAAAAAGGGTCATGGTGCTAAATGCTGGGAGCTTAACCAAAAACTGCACTCCCTGGAAGCACTTTTATCACTAGAAGATGTAGATGTCTGTGCAGTCACATAAATCTGGTTTAGGTCCACAGAGAGCACCACAACTTTGCAAGGCTACAATGCCTTCCACACCTTTAGACCACAAAATGAACACATGAAAACCAAAGAAGGCGATGTTTCTATCTATATTAGAGATAAATTCACCTCCCGTGTAGTTAGACTGGACAACTCCATGGAGTTAATCCAAGTCCACATTACGGTGGGTAAGACCCCCATTCAAGTCATAGGCAGTTATAGATCCCCCATCCATGGGTCATGATGCCCATAAAGCCTACTTGACCAAACTGGAGGCAATCCAAATTTTACTGAACACTCTGGTTATGGAGGATTTCAATTATCCCACCATCAGCTGGGAAACCTCCTCTAGCCCCAACTGACTAGTGCAAAAGTTCCTTGACTTTGTTAATTCAAATGCCCTGTAACAAAATTTTCATACCCCGACAAGAGGAACAAACATTCTAGCTCTGCTCCTCACTAACATGTCAAACTGTCAAACTGATGCACTGCTGCAACTGTCAAATACTCATTAGTTAAATGTGACCACAAAACAGCCACCTTTGAGCTGGCACTAACACCAAAACTCACAAAGGGTTAAATCAAACTAAAAAAACTTCACCAAGGCAAACTATACCCTCCTAGATGAAGGTATAAATGCATTCCAAGCCCCACCCCAATCTGGAAAGAGTAACTACATCAAAGCTTACTCTAAACTCTGTACAATCATTTGGATAAGTGTATAAATTGGCTGTACCAGAAAGAATCAAAGCTAGAGGACCAAGTAAAAACAAACTACCATAATGGACATCCAGCATCAACAGATTTCATAATAAATGCAAACTGTTGCTGTCCAAGAAAACAAATGCAAGGCCCCAAAAATGGAAAAGCACCTTCCTTGGCCTCAACAGGCAAATAAGACAACTTGGCAAATTCTCTAAAGGCTTCTTTGAGAAAAATTAAGCAAGTACAACCAAGGATAACCATAAGGCCTTTTACAGTTACATACATCTCGTAAAAGGTAGGACCCAAGCATGTGCAGAACTAGTGACTAACGGTATCACACACTGACCCACAGAGACAGCAAACCTGCTAGTGGATAGGAGTGGTGAAAATTTCACTCCTGTATCCCCTCCTTACTTATAACAAACCTTCCCCCAAACTTCCTCCCCACCTTACATATCTGAAGAGCAAGTCCACAAACCTTTGTCTAAGGCAAAAAACACAGCTTCTATGGGACCAGACAACATCTCAGGCTGCCTTCTAAATAGGATAAACATGAGCTAGCATCACCATTAAGTACCTTTTTCAATTATAGCCTAACCACCGGCTTTGTTCCTGTGAAATGGAGAACAGCAACAGTTATTTTCCTCCACAAAGGTGGCCTAGCAACAGACCCGGGGAATTACAGACCTATAAGCCTGACCAGCCCCATATGTAAGGCCATGGAACGTATCATTGTGGACCTCATAAGATGATTTACTATCAAAATTATTAAACACACTTGTTCAAGTAATGACTTACTGGAAAAAAAACATCGAAAAATACAAACATCATTAATGCAAAACAATGAAAGTGATAATATCAAGAATTCAATATTATTGACATTACCCAACTTACCTGGACTTCTGGTGATTTCCTATTAACATTTTGCATGGGGCAACCCTGCCTGCACCCCCCATGTGGGGGCTGTGCCCCTCACACCACCTGTTAATTATATATACACACTCCAAGATCACACTACAGTGAGGAAAAGATTTCCCAATCCTCACTGTAGTGCAATCTCCAATAAGAATGTCAAACTCACAACAGTGAATGCATTCACTGTTATGGATTTGAACATGTACAGATCGAGATTATAGAAACTAGGAGTCATGATTTTGACCTTCCAAGTTTTGCGTAACTGCCGTATGACATTTTAATAGTAAACCAATAAAGATATAGACAACTTCTAAACCCTGGATCTTACCCACTTCGGCTTCATCAAGGGCAGATCCTGCCTGCTAAATCTGGTGGACATTTTTGAAAATGTGACCAGGGCCATTGATGAGGGCAAGTCTCTGCACACAGCATACCTCAACTTGGCAAAGGCTTTCAACACAATCCCACATTCAGGCATTACCGATAACTTAGCAAACTCAGTGTAAACCCTTCTTTGTAAGATGGGTTGCCAACTGGCTCACAAACCAGACATACACTATCAGAGTGAGTGACTCCACATCAACCAGCAGACCTGTTACCAGCAGGGTACCACAGGGGTCAGTGCTGGGCTGCCTATTGTTTGGTATATACTTTTCAGATGTTCAGGTAAAAACTAAGGGGTTGTGGCTGACCAAGTTTGCAGAAGACTGCAAACAAGGTGCAATCACTGAATCCCCAAATGATGTCAGTATACTCCAAGTGGGTCTCACACAGACCAGTCTCTGGTGTATTAGTCACGGTCACAAATTGAATGCAAAGAAATGCATCATCATTCCCTTTGGCACAAACAATGTCCATTCATGCTATCAAATCAACAACAATACCCTAACTACCCATGAAGTGGTAAGGGACCTGAGATCACAGGTTGACTGCAACCTTACTGTTGACCACCATGTGTCTACTGTAGTAAGGAAGGCTTTCCACATAGCACACTTGATTAGTAAAGGCATCACTTCAAGAACAAGAAAAGTTATAAGCCCTCTATACTCGGCACTAATCTGGCCCATAATTGAGTATAATGCCTCATTCACCGTGTACCGTACAAAACACCTGCAGCAACTGGAGAGACCTCAGAGATTTCTAACAAAGAAGATCATGGGGCTTCAGCATGTGTCTTACACAGACCGACTAAAGTCCCTGTCACTACACTCGATATTGTATAGATGTCTAAGGGGAGACTTATGCCTGGCCAACAGATCAATCCAAGACTCAATCCTAATGAACTTGCTGCATATCAGTAAATCAAATGGGATTAGGGCTACCCATTCCAGGGAGCTAAATGAGCTAAATATGGCCTGTGACTTAACCTTGGAACAGGTTTCCAATTCATGTGAAACAGAGCACCTCTATGACACTGTTCAAGAGGAACCTGGATGAGTAGATGGGACACCATAAATTCTTACCGGGGATAGCACCCACAACCCTCCTAGACATGAGCAGTCATCACTAAATTCAGTCTTGGGTATTGACTAGCATTCTCATGGTATTACATTGGGATGAAATGGCTAGGATTAAAATGACCTCCGGGTTAATAGCCTAGTAATCTCCTATATTCCTAAGATCCTATATCCACTGGAGGACAATTTGATATGGGCCCCACACCCTCTCCACAGCCCTCTCTAAAACAGCCTTCAACCAGGCCATGAAGCTCAGGCTGTTGACTCTCCAGGCTGTCATGTCTCTGGGTGCCCAGAAGGGTGGAGCCACTACCCCCACACTGTGAAGCAGTCTGGGTAGGCAGGGGTGGTGGTGATCTCCACACTACTTGGTTTAGTCAGGATACATTTTTTGGAAGAAAGACAGTTATCAGTGCATTACATTGTGACATCTTCAAGATTAGCCTTTGATTAACTGGTAAGGCAAGAATTCTTGCAATAATATTGTACTTCTATGTACAATTAGCTTGGCTGTGTAAAGCATAAAGTTGTTTACCAGACTGTGGTGTCTGCCATTGGAAATGCTCAGGACCAAAGCACTGGTTATTTAACTGTAACTGAAGGAATAAATAACTGAAAAGTTTCTTCTCATTCAGTTTATCCCATCCTTCCAGCACAACCTCATAGGTATACTTTTCACTATGACCATGGCCTTATGCATAGCATAGGTGACAACTGCATAACACATTGAACAATAGAAAGGGGAGGGAAAAATCATTGCAGCAAAGGGCAAAGTGTCATATATGTAAGTAATGCTTGTCTTTGTACTGTTATGTTAAATTCCATGTCAATGCATGCTGTAGAGGTGACTGCACTCACATAGGGTAAGAATGTATAATTGATTGCAGCCTCACATTTTTAAAGAAAGAATGTTGCAAAATCAAGGAGCAAGGCACAAGAGAGGCAACTTCACTGCAGACTTAGAACATACAGAGAACATCCTTTTTTGGAAAAGAGAGCCAAAGCAGGCATAGCAAGTTAAGGCGTGGAATTAAGTACTGGCTAATACAAATGTTAGTGTGGGAAGGATCCGCATGTTTGCACAGTATTGTAAAATAACTAATGAGATGGAGGGCCATGCAGGGACAAGAATGCAATTGCTCATAGTTGCTCCACTGGTGAGCTTTTCTCTGTCCAGCCTTTAACACCTGCTAAGAAGTATCTTCTGTCTATAAGGGCAGATGATTTTGATACAGAGAAGAATGGACCTGGAATCATTCAAGGTGGTGTTGACACCAATACTTTCAGGCTCCTCTAAAATCCACATACAGACAGTGCAGAAGGTTAGTGTCTTGTTGTCATTGCTAATGTGAGCCTAGGTGTATGTGTCATGCTATCTGTGTACATATAACTGGTAAATGTTTCCTCATCAGATACTCCATCAGCCTAGGTGTATGTGTCATGCTATCTGTGTACATATAACTGGTAAATGTTTCCTCATCAGATACTCCATCAGCCTAGGTGTATGTGTCATGCTATCTGTGTACATATAACTGTTAAATGTTTCCTCATCAGATACTCCATCAGCCTAGGTGTATGTGTCATGTTATCTGTGTACATATAACTGTTAAACGTTTCCTCATCAGATACTCCATCAGCCTAGGTGTATGTGTCATGTTATCTGTGTACCTATAACTGTTAAACGTTTCCTCATCAGATACTCCATCAGCCTAGGTGTATGTGTCATGTTATCTGTGTACATATAACTGTTAAACGTTTCCTCATCAGATACTCCATCAGCCTAGGTGTATGTGTCATGTTATCTGTGTACATATAACTGTTAAACGTTTCCTCATCAGATACTCCATCAGCCTAGGTGTATGTGTCATGTTATCTGTGTACATATAACTGTTAAACGTTTCCTCATCAGATACTCCATCAGCCTAGGTGTATGTGTCATGTTATCTGTGTACATATAACTGTTAAACGTTTCCTCATCAGATACTCCATCAGCCTAGGTGTATGTGTCATGTTATCTGTGTACATATAACTGTTAAACATTTCCTCATCAGATACTCCATCAGCCTAGGTGTATGTGTCATGTTATCTATGTACATATAACTGTTAAACGTTTCCTCATCAGATACCCCATCAGCATCAGCTGTAGCACCCCCTCTACAGACAATGGTTAGTAAGTGTGGACACAATACCTTTCCTACAAAGTCATATTCCCGTCACAGGTCACATTAACCACATTATTTAATTTCCTAACAAGGTCACCAGCAGGAAAAAAATCACATGCTCTGCTGCAGCACAGCAGGCTGATGTTTACAGCAGTATGGTTGTTGCTGCAACACAGCATGTTGATGTTTACAGCAGTATGGTTGTTGTAGCACAGCAGGCTGATGCTTACAGCAGTATGGTTGCTGCAGCACAGCAGACTGATGTTTACAGCAGAATGGTTGTTGCTGCAGCACAGCAGGCTGATGTTTACAGCAGTATGGCTGTTGCTGCAGCACAGCATGCTGATGTTTACAGCAGAATGGTTGTTGCTGCAGCACAGCAGGCTGATGTTTACAGCAGTATGGTTGTTGCAGCACAGCAGACTGATGTTTACAGCAGAATGGTTGTTGCTGCAGCACAGCAGGCTGATGTTTACAGCAGTATGGTTTTTGCAGCACAGCAGACTGATGTTTACAGCAGTATGGTTGTTGCTGCAGCACAGCAGGTTGAGGTTTACAGCAGTATGGTTGTTGTTGCAGCACAGCAGGCTGATGTTTATAACAGTATGGTTGTAGATGCTGATGTCATTATTCTTGTTCTCATGACAGACTAAGGACAATAGCACACAGTTGCAAAGTGTATTGGTAGGGCTTCCCACTCCACAACAGGAGGATAACTCCATAGCCAGTTACACAACCTCACAGATTTTGTATAGTGAGGAAATGACATTTCAGCATGGAGGGAAACACCATGTAGCCCAACATCTGTTTCTTGTGCACAGCCTGAAATTGTGAGGTAGTATTACCCAGTGTTATTCCTGTACAAAGGAGTGCCAGTCAAAGGCATCTTTCATAGTTAGCTCCAGAGACACTCAATGTCTTGTCTGCTCAGCAATATGTGCTGTGACATAGTTCAGGCACAGGCTACTGTCTTTGTGAGTCAGGTAGAGATGGTTAGAGTGCTACAGGTATACTTAAGCAAATTCACCAGTACATGGGAATGATGGAAGTCATGAATGATACCATGATGATCCTCATGTTGAGTATAGTTCTACACAAAGGATCCACGTCAGCCTCCATCTGCACACAAGCAGGGAGTTACTGATGCACATGGAGGACGCAGATAGATGTGCATGAGGGAGTGTCCATATGCATCAGCAAATACAATGAAGAACAAGGACCAGGAACCAAATGAATAAAATGTATTCCTCTCTGACGTCTCGGCATACACTGCCTTCTTGGAGTACACAGTTACTTCACATCACACACTTGGTTTATATACACTACTAAATAGGCAATTAAACAATAAAGTCATCAGCTAATGCCATGAACCACTTAAAAAATATTTAAAGTAATATATACCAATTAAAATTAACATTCATACCCTTTGGAAACAAAATACCAAACTTTAATATATACACTGCTTCTTTATAAAGAAGTTTATTCTTGCTGACACCCCCCCAAAAAAAAAACTCTACTTTTTCTAAAATTGTGGCTTGCAAACCATGAGCAAAACTACTATGTGCTTCCAAAATATGTTGTGCCACTGAACTCTGTTCCTTTTTATTTGATATATCACGAATATGTTCTAATAGCCTTATTTTTAAAGCCCTTTTGGACTCACTGACATAAAACTTATTATTACAAGGACATCTAAGGGCATAAATGATGCAAACATGTTCTAATAGCCTTATTTTAAAAGCCCTTTTGGACTCACCCACACAAAACTTATTACAAGGACATCTGAGGGCATAAATGATGCCCTCAGTGTTGCATCGATAATTCCCACAAACTTCAAATCTTCGACCATTTAAGAGTCCAAAATAAGGCACAATAAATTTGCATGCCTTGCATTTGCCACATCCTACTGTCCCTTTTGTTCTTAATGATTCATATAAGATCTCCTTGGGTCTGTAGAACCTAGATTTCACCAAAAAGCTCTTAATATTCCTACCCACTCTATATGAAGCAACAAGTTTATTAGGCATCCATGAACTGCCAACCTTTAAATTTGATAACAGTTGCCACTGTGTTTGTACTATCTCATAAAACCTATTGCTTAATCCACTATATGTGGTTACAAAATACATTTCACAACCAGATTGAGTATTGTTATTTAATTTGGAAACTCCCTTCCATTTTCTATTGTTGTTTCCTATATAGTCTTTATTAAATCTAGACCATGCCTTAGCAATTATATCTTTACCATAACCACGCTTTCTGAACATCTCAAAAGTATAACCTATCTCCCTTAAAAAATCTTGTTCATTGCTGCATAGTCTTTAAAGATGTATGCATTCACCATAAGGTAAGGCATCAATCGTATGCCCATGTGGATCCTCATATGCAGTATAGTTCTACACAAAGGATCCATGTCAGCCTCCATCTGCACACTAGCATGGAGTTACTGATGCATATTGGGGATGCAGATGGATGTGTATGAGGGAGTGTCCATATGCATGTTGGATGGGTAGACCAAAGACGTCATGCATCCCAAGAAAGACTTGCAGCCATTCGACTGCATTTCCCAAAGAAGAAAAAGGCATTCAAGTCTTATCAGACTTCCACAGCACATAGTACAACGTTTCAGTCAAAATTTAGGTGCCAGAGCATGCCAAGGTCAATATCAAGAAGTTCCCCTACATCCAGTAGATCTTATCATCAAAGCAACTCAACACCAAGCTAACATGCGATCACTCTTTCATGATTTCTTGGACCATCACTAACACCATCTTAATTAGACATTGGGCAGGATTCACGAAGCCTCCGTGTAAGAGATACAAGGCTTACACAGAGGCTGCAGTTAAACGGTGTGACGTCAGCATGCCATGCATATGCATGAGGGCATGCTGAATCACACCTAAGGCTAACACGGTCCGTGGAAGACAGTAGGGGGCATGTCCGTAGGCCGAGCCCTGCAAGCGGACAAGCCCCCAGAAGAGTAAAAGTGCTCAAAGTAAACACCCATGACAGAGTCCATGTAAATGTGAATAAACACAACACAACACATGCCCCCACAGGCTATGAACATAAAATATATAAATGAGCATGTTATATATTTTTTTTTAAATTGTAAAGATGTTTGCCCATGAGTGCGCTTGTTTGCGCGGGCATGCCCGTAGCTTAGCCACAGTTAGCAATCAGTGGAAAAGCATATTAGAACTAAACATGCAAAGTAAGCCAAGAAGCAATAGCGTAGCGGTAGAGATGTCGGTTGAAGAGCAGGCAGTCATGGTTCGAGCCCCCAGAACATCACTTTTTATTTTTAGTAAAATAAGCACGAAACAAGCCCCTGACAAATATGTACACATATAAAATTATATTCTATGTAAAATGTAATGAAATAGGCCATTTATTTTGAAGAAATGTGAGATAACAAAACAATAAAAAATGCCAGATGTGCCTATAGCTGAGCTACAGTTTAACAAGGTGAGTGCATCTGCCCGTAGGTGAGCAGTGGTTTAACAGGTGTAAAATGAGTGCCCGTAGGTGAGCAGTGGTTTAACATGCTGAAACTGTGTGCCCCTAGCTGACCTGAGCATAATATGCATGCTGACAGCCAAATGAAGCGTAAACTAGCGTAAATCGTTTGCGCGGAGCTGCGCACCGCGCCAACAAGCTTACTGACGGGCAACGTTGAGCAAGCTGTATCAAAACTGCCTTTACACAGACACACCCCTAGCCTGTCTAGACAGTCATAAAATATAAAAAGCAGTGGCCAGGTTCGAACCCAGGATACCATGCACCATAGTCAAGGTACTGAACCACTAAGCCATGACAGCTGTACTTAGAAATGCAGTAATAGCAAATATATAGGAATGAATAGAAAGTGGAGCATGACAAAGCAGGTTTTGTGAAGTTGATACAATTCCAAAATGGCCAATCACAGATAAGTGCGGGAAAAACGGCATATATAAGCCCCGTAGGCGGGAATACACAGCATAAACGATTGTAGAACTAACTTGCAGCCAGAATGTCAGGAGTAGGTGAGGGTAGTTGCTTTTGAGCACAGAGGTGGGGCATTGAGAAGTCCAGATACATGGTCTGGCTCCTAGCCCACAATCATGAGGCCCAACTCATGCAGGGCCAGGTCCTGTGGGGAGCATATAGGGCTGAGGTGTGGGACGGGTTGGCTCATGATCTCACCAGTGCCACAGGGATTCCAAGGACTGGTGAGCAGGTCCATCACCACCATGCGGACCTGAAGAGATGTAAGCAGGACCAATTGAACCTTTGGATCCAGGAGGCCCGGCAAATGCCCAACGCCCCACTACTGAGTAAGTTACATTTAATTATGTATGTAAGAAATTAAACTAGCTGATATTATGGAGATGTGTATTCCAATATTACTTCATTTATATTACAGCTGCAGGTGTCCGTTCTGCGAACCACAGAGCCTATGGTGATAGGCTGGTGCGGTTGCGCCACCAGGCATGTCAGTAATCCACTCCCAGTAACTGTAAAGAAATATAAAAGTATGACAGTTAGCAAAAGAGTGCAGTGTAGTCACTAAGTAATAAAATGTGCAAGTAACAGTGTAAGAGTGTTTGCAAGTATTGCTTGATTACAAAAGTGTGTTGCAGTCTGTAATCCAAACAGAAAAAGAAAATGTCTGAAATAAAGTCTGAAATAAAGATGCCCCACCTGTAATATAATAGTACACAACCTGCAGCAGGCTGAAAAGTACAGCTGCAGAAGATGAGCAAATCACATGTGTGAAATATATCCCTGTTGAAATACTGAAACATGACAGAAGTGAGACTGCTGGAAAGGATTGTAATAACTACAAGTAAAACATGTCAATAAAGCCTAGAAGTAAGTACCATCCTGAATAGTAAAATGAAAACAAGTGAGAGAGTGTGAGAAAGAGTTATGAATCCACCAATAAAGTAGTAATAACCCCTGAATAAAGTATACTGCAGTCAGTACAGAATGAAATGAATGTGACAAGTATAACCAAACTGCGAAATGTGTTCAAAGTGTTGCTGCAGCTGGAATGTGTATCCCAAAATCTGGATATGTTGCTCTCAGTCTGCAATATGCAGATAGTATGATTGTCTGAAATACCAAACATCCAGTTGTCTATAGCTATATAAAGCAAATGTAGCAGGATGATGTAGCTGAACAAAGCCAGATATGAACGTGTATGAATAATAATAAAATGTATATTGATGTAGCAGTAACAGTCCTATCACCAAATTGAAGTAGTTATCATATAGGAAACTGTAGTTAGAACAGTAGTGTGTATATATCTGCAGCTATTAGAAATGTACAGCATATGTATTGGTATTCGAAGGTGTTAATAATATTTTCTTCACCCCACCCTATAACCACATATAATCCATTCCACATGAAATTGGTATGTGCAATCGCAATTAACACCCCTGGACATTTGTCCTGTTGGGTCATAAATATTTGCATGTACGTTGATGCATCTGCCCTGTTCATACATCCAAACCTGATGGCCTGTTGCCATCAATCAACCCTGCATGTTGCTGGACTGTGTATTGCTGTTCAAATTATGCATGTGTTATGCTCGCTGTTCAATGGTGTGAATATCTGGGTGTTTGGTTAATGGGAATACTAATGCATGCTGTTACAACTAATTGCAAATGGTATTGTATGTTACTAACCCAAACTGTCATGACATAATGCAAAACATAGGACGACAGGGAAGGCGGGTTCCAGCGGACCCACCTCTCCCATCTCAGCTGGCGAGTGCACCTGGCGCTAGTGCCCAGTCTGGACCCTCCTCCGGTGGCCCTGTACCACCTGCGGGTGGAAGTGCTGCAGGGGATGGGGCCCATCCCCCCTCTGCAAGTGTGGCCGGAGGAGAACCACCACTCACCCTCCGTAGCGTCCAGACTGTGGTGCATAGGGAGATCCGGGACTCTGTTCTTGGGCCCCTACGCCAGCTTGAGGCACAGGTGGCACAACTTACGGGCATGCCTGTTGCCCGGCCTACACAGCCCCCAGCACAGCCCCGTCCTGGGCAGTGAAGGAACAGTGGCAACTGCCCATGGGTGGGGATATCAGTTCCACTGTTGCCATCTGTGGGCTCATAGTCTCTGGATATCCAAACATCCGTCCCAGTCAATTGTGTAACCCCTCCACACGTGTCATACACTGCCCATGTATGCGTCTTATTTGTCTTGTCTGTTGACCTACCCAACCTACCTCCCCAGCTATACCGACTTCCTTCACCTGACATACCACTCTCACCTGAAAAAAAAAAAGGGCACTCTGTACCCACAAAAAAATGTCGCCCCATACATAGCTGCCCATTCCGCACACATGTCTGCTGGACATGGAAACTATCAATTACAATTGGCTGTACAAGTATTATTGTTGTCCTGACACCTCTCTCAGGGGTGGAAGGTTTCAAATGTCACACCAAATTACATACATATGCACAGCTGTTGCTGATGAAGAAATGGGCAGCTATGGGCCTTACCTACATCCCTCCTGCAAAACCCAAGCTTGTTTCCCTACTGTCTTACCCTCTTTGTGACACTTTTTTCACCACTTTCCTGTCTCCCCATTTTCATTTCTTTCAAAGAAAATAGCACGGGTGTGCACCAGAGTAAGCACTGTTAAACGGTTGTAAGCGGGTGTGCATGAAGCTGAACGCCAGTGCGCATGCGGGAGCTCTGCGCAAACCAGCGCTAACCTGGTTACAACTGCTTAAAAGTGCCTTAGTCACTCTGATTGACAGGTCCTGTAGTCAGTTCAAAAGCAAAATAAAACCCCACTGTCAGTCCCAAACCTTGGAAACAGTAGTCTGCATGACCTACCACTAAGCCATGACTGTTATAGAAGAGCATTGTGCTAAAATAAATATATCATGTAATAGTAGGAATGAATGTAAAGGGAATATAGGATGTGTAGTACATAAAGCATGTCATTTATACTTACTGTCAAAACTTGTGGATTTCCATAATAGTAGTGTGTGAACAGAAACAGCCATGCTAGTTGGTAGCTAGTAGGTAATAATGTCAGTTAATGTACATATATAAATGTATGTATATTTACATATATATATATATATATATATATATATATATATATATATATATATATATACATATATATAGTTGTAGGTGTCAGTGTGCATACACACTTACTACAGGAAACAGGAGAGAGGAACGAAGAAATGTGAATCTACAACACAGCCTGAATCATGAGAGAGATACTAACCTTTACACTCACAGAACAGTGCCCACAGCATACCAGCATGGTCCCCGCCCTTACAATCTGAAAGGGCAACGCCTATCTCACATACCCTTTTATAGCACTGTCCTGAAACCACAGTGAGAACTGCAATCAGTACACAACTGGCTGCATGCAAAATGCTGGCTTACAATTGGTGCAGAGGCCATCACATGGACCTATGCAGCTACCTACAAAAGCATCCTGTACTCACACTCCACACATGCAATACTTTCATTGCACTGTCTGGAGGCAGACAGAGAGAGAGAGAGAGACAGAGAGAGAGAGAGAGAGAGAGAGAGAGAGAGAAAGAAAAATTAAGAACACAAACAACAACACACAGTGCACAAACTAAGTTGAAGCTGTCAGCAGTGTCAGTACCAAGCTGTGCCAGCAGCAGCAGGAAGCTGTAGTAGCGGTAACACAACCAGCTGTGACAAACATAGGTAATGTAAAGTAACAAGTTAATAGTCTGCATACTGTGAACCCTCCATATGTGTCATAGGTCTGTATCTATAGGTATGTCCATGTGATATGTTGTGTGCACATAGTTCCACCCAAAGGGGATGACTATACATTACATGTCATTCAGTTTTGGGCCATGATCCTGGCACCAGTTTTCCATTTCAGTGAGGCCTGTCTGTAGGATGTGTGCGTCAGCTGGTGTAACGACTATGGCGCTTAGTTTGCAGTCAACTGGGAACTTTGTCATCCACAACCCGCACATGTTTGCTTTTACATCTGAGAAATAAATGCCAAACAAGAGGTGTCCTAGGACAGAGGCCTGTGGGATACCACATGTGACTGGCATTGAGTCTGACATGGCTCCTACAGTATCGATATTATGGATTCTGTATGTCAACCAGTGTGCAACCCATCATGTGACATATGTAGTAACATGTAAGCTAATGAGCTTGTCTATGATGCCTGAGTGGTGTACTGTGTTGAAGGCCTTAGGCAAGTCCAGGTAGGCTGTATGGATTGTGTTGCCCTCATCAATGGCTGTAGTGACTCTTTTGAAAGGTCAACCAGGTTCAAAAGGCAGGATCAGCCCATCACAAAGGCAAACTGGCTGGGAACAAGTGTCTGCAGGTACCCAATATTGCTGTATATGCGTCCCATACTGAATCATTCCATAGCTTTGCAGACCAGGCTGGTTAAGCTTATGGTGCGGTAGTTCCCAGGGTCAGTAGAGGTGCCTCCTTAGTGGAGTGGGACCACTGTTGCTGTATGCCAGTGTTCAGGTACATATCCCGTAGTACAGCCAAGGTTAAATATCAGTCTTATATGCGGTTGTATGTCCTCTTGGAGTTCACGTAGCACACATCCAGGGATACCATCAGGTCACATTGATGCTTGTTCTGCTTTGCTGAGGGCGGCCCTCACCTGGACATGTGAGATGATAGGGAGGTTACATTCAGCTGTGATAAGTATTTCTAAGTGTGGGGGAGAAGGAGGGGGGATACGTGCACCGAACCTGTCTGCAAGAATGTTGCCAATATCTGTGTGTTCGGTGAATGTTAAGTAGGTGTGTAGTAACTCAGAGCATATCTGAGGAGTTTGGTCCTTATGTGTAACATAACTGAAGAAGGCCTTGTGGTTATCTATACTGTTTGTGGCCATTTCCCTCCCAGAGTAGGCCGTGGATGTTGTTATGAGAAACCGTAGCTTATTACCAGTGCTGACCACAGATGCCTTCCCTTAATGTGAATCTGCTCTGTCCTGCAGTAGCCTCCTTCTATCCTTATACAATCTGCCTTTGGCTGGGGTCCACCGGACAGGATGCCTAACCTTTGTGCATAGGGTCTGGGTTAGAAATGTGTGTGCATATTCCATGCATTCTTTGGGATGTCCATGGGAAGCATTCGCAAAGGGGTCAGCAGTGTGGGTTGTGGCTTCCACTGGCCCAGTGGGCTGCATGGATACCATCTCAGTCCTAACAAGTGAATAACTGTCGAATCACATACATATCAAAGTAGTCTACTGTGCTGGTGGTGGTGGTGGTGGGATATGTATATACAGGCCGAGTAACTTGTGTCCAGATCACACTAGTGGATGACGTTCCACATACAGTACCTTGGTATGAACCCCCAGAGTGAGGTTGTGCATTGGACCCATCGCAGTGTGCTGACCGATGGGGCATGCTACTATGTTGTATGGAATGTGGCAGGTATTGTTGCACAGGTGTTGGCTGAGCACTGATATCTGGCCATGTACTTGTGTATCCACCAAGAGACACACACATGCTACATATGGAAGTAGTAGTATATCACTACAGTTGAGTATCATGTATAGTATGTGTGCCATATATTTCTGACATAGTCTGCTGATATCCTGTTTGTGTTCTCTTCCAGGGACATGGCGTGTCAGCGTAATCCTGCCTACTCTGCAGCAGAAGATGAGGAGATACACCAGAGCCTGGTGCGGGATTATGACATACTGTTTTCCTGCACCAGCCAGAATCAGCAGGAGAGGGCTGCACTGTGGCAAGACCTTGTCCGTAGGGTAAATGACATTGGCACGCATAATAGGACATATGAGCAGGTACGACATCACTGCAGTGATTTAATCAGAAATGTCCATCAGCGTGCATCGGATATCCACAGGCAACAGGTTGCCACAGGAGGTGGGGTGGCCACACATCCCCCCCTCACCAGACTGGAGGGGCTACTCCTAAGTGTTGTGGCTCCAGCCCCAGAACATCAACAGCAACACACCTGCATCATGATGGAGGCTGGATCCACACAGCAGCACGACATGGAGCGTGCAGGTAATATGCCATATGTACACTTGACTGTTCTGTACACTGTTAGTTTATGCATGTGTAAGGTGTGTCCGTGGTATGTAGCTGTCAACATAGTATGTAATTGTGCAGGTGTGATATTGCCAATATCAGCAGCTGACGTGTGAAAGGCAACTGGTGTACTACTGCACTGTATCATATGCAGTATCAATGGCACAGTTGTGCCCACTGACATTAATCTCCTCATTTCTGCAGGTCCCTCCGGTGTTACAGCAAGGCAGCCCATCCATGCTGGTGAGTGTGTTTTAACAATACCTATAATAGTCCTGATAGTGCTAGTAATACTAGTGTAACTCAGTAGTGCTCTGTGTGTATACTGCGGGGTGTGCATGTGTGCATGTGTGCCTGTGTCCACGTGTGCATGTGTCCATGTGTGCATGTGTGCCTGTGTCCACATGTGCATGTGTGCATGTGTGCCTGTGTCCACATGTGCATGTGTGCATGTGTGCATGTGTGCATGTGTGCATGTGTGCACGTGTCCACGTGTGCATGTGTGCATGTTTGCATGTGTGCCTGTGTCCACGTGTGCATGTGTGCATGTGTGCATGTGTGCATGTGCATGTGTGCCTGTGTCCACGTGTGCATGTGTGCCTGTGTCCATGTGTGCATGTGTGCATGTGTGCATGTGTCCACGTGTGCATGTGTGCATGTGTGCATAAGTGCATCACTGGTAACATTGTGTAGACATTGTAAACTGTGTTTCCTGTCTTCCTCCCACAGGTTCTGGTGCTGCTCTGGTGTCCTGCAGCAGGGAACCTGAATCTGGTGCCACAGGTACTGATAATGATGATATCTGTGTAATGGCACAGGAAGGTGTGTCAGGGTCCATCATTGGTCAGCCAATTGACAGTACACAGCTGTCAACCCCATCATTGCACACAGTCATCCTGCCAGTACATCCTATGTCACCATTGTCCCTAGGTGATGGACAGGATACAGTGGGCATTGACCAGGGTAATGTGGTATCTGTGGCACATGCTTCCCCACACAGCAGCCATGGGCAGGGTCCTGCGATGGTACCACACAGACAGTTGCCCATGGGTTCTCGTGGGAGCATCCGTGGGCATACTGCCTCTGGCAGATGTGCCCAAAGAGGTCTGTCAACTTCAGCTATGTTTTGGGCTGTCATGCAGGCACAGTCGCATATGGAAAGGTACACCAGACAGGGTCTGAGGGAGCTGAGAGCATGTCGCACAGCCATGACTGACAGTATGCGTGACATCGCGGATGCTATCCATAATTTCACCGATGTCATATTCAGACGTTGTGGGACATATTACAGCAGTTCCACAACCACATGTCCATGAGCCAGGGCAATGGTGGACGGTTGCGGCGTCAACGTGGCCGTATGCCGGCAGCAGCTGGCAGTCGGCGCGGACGACAACAGGCCCGTGGATGCCCCCATAGTGCCAGCAGCAGCCCCAGCAATGCTGGGTCTGTGCTGTCATCGGAATGCCCCAGGAGACCACGTGCACTTGGCTCTGGACAGTCCCAACAGGGACCTGTGTCCAGTCAACACACTCCCACTTCTGATGACAGTACCCAGTCTGGCTTAGTACCTTATACGGTCCATAGCACCCCTGCCAGGCACAGGTACCGTGTCCGTGCCCAGAGACACTGATCTGTATGACCTGCCAAGTGCAGTCTGTGGCTGTCCACAAACTCCTGTATATGGCAGCCATGAGGTGGAACTGTGTGCGTGCATACACACATGCAAAATGTTAACACCTAGGGCTACCACATACATGCACACACTGCACCAACAGTGCCCCACCCTGTACTGCTGTCCCTCACCAACACACATACACACACATGTCAATTGGTGGTATCAGCGGCAGACTCAGGCATACCTAATTCACACCCTGTGCATATGATGAAACTGTGCCACCTCCTGCAATCTCAGTGCAGGAACAGGTAAACAAGTTGCTGATGCACAGGGTGACTACATAGAAGTATATTAGTAGTATCATGTTGGTAACAGTACAGTGTGCTGATATGACTGTGTGTATTTCCCAGCATGCCTGATGCAGTAACCATATAACTGTCCTGAATTGTTATCTACACCCATAGTAAGTACCATAGTGTAACAGCTGCACATTATTGCATACCGGTGATAAGGATGTCAACAGATAGCCACATAGATGGGTAGCACAGGGGGGAAGCTAATGCAAGTAGTGGTACGCAATGATGGACATGTACAGTAATGGTGGCAAGTTGCCCACAACGACTATGCAATGTGGATGTTTGCGCATGTTGATATGTGTGCAGTACCAATGTAATACAAATCACAATTAACTATGACATAATATCAGTTCTACCATGGACATCTGAGCTGTGCATTCCTGGGTACATGTTGATAGTGCCTACATATTTGCACTGTTACCTACTGTTAGTGTTACCCCTTCTTTGTTGTTCAATGGACTACTTCCAGCCCTGCTTACTGTAGCTTTGTTTGCATGCATGTTCGCTTGGGATTCCCTGGAACACTGCTTCCACCTGCAATGCAGAGTTACAATGCTTCTGTGGACTCCTAGTGACATGTGCATAGCGTACTATACATATGTCAAGTTTCCACATGACAGAACGTCACTGTCTGTCCTGTTCGCATGTACGTTGCCTGTGACACATTGCACATGACTTACCTGGCATTTACCCACGTGTGCAGTCATATATGCCAGTGGTATGAAATCAGTAGCAGTACACCCACACATACACACCTTCAGTATGTTGTTCCCCATTGGCCCTATGTGTTGGTAATCACCATGGCAATCACACTACTATGGTAGCATGTGAAAAGGTAACCTGTGAATCATCTCTATGGTCCAGTTGTGGTTTATGTGAGTCATGTGGCAATGTCACAGCTGCCACATGTATGCAGTCAACCCTCACCCCTGGCCAGGAGTGTACAACACATGTGTGGGATGCCACCACATAGCCAATCTGGGGACTGAGCACTCTGAACCCAGTACTGCCATACCCTGTCAGGTGGCATGACGTATTACAGTGACTACAATACCAGTCTGACATAGACCTGCACTGACAGCAATCTGAACACACTGGGGCATACTTGGAGACTCAGAATAGCATCCTGCCTGAGCATCACACACCTCCGCAGCTGGCACACAGGCATACGTTACGTTGGAACAGAGCGCATGCCGCACATGGCACACACATCTCGTGTGCCACACACTCACAGCCTGTAGGGCTACACAACACACCTGCTACAGATGTGTCAGGTACCTCTCTTGGCCGCTGCAGTGGGGTCCCGCTCAACAGGCTGTACATGGTGAAGGTCACAGTGATATGCCTGTGGGGCACTATGGTCCACCACAAAACACATGCATACAGGTCAGTCAGAGGCATGGACACATATGACTCAGTCATTGACCATGCCACTATGGATGACCTGAGACATACCTCCCTGGACTACATGATAGGGAACATAGAAGGATCTCTCAGCATGTGGCACAGGCCAGTATGAGCCTGATCTTGGTTGCCATCATACCCTCACCAGGTATGCTACCACTATATGTAGGAAGGGTGTTCTATGTCTACATTCTGCTCAATCTCCAATGTCATTCATAGGGTATCCACTGGCTGTCAATGTGTGCTTACATGCTAGGGAAGCCACAATGATTTGAGGGACAGCTTGCACGTGACACCCATGGGCCATTGTATATTGGCGAAGCCCCTTGATACACACATAGTGCCTTTTGCTGCAGGACACAGATTACATAGCCACCTCAATGGGTATCACACAGGATAGGACACTAACAGTGATGCTACACAACACCAGCAGTGTACACCGCAAGATGCATGCACTGGACACTGTCCTCAGCATGGTGAACTGCAATGTCTGTGCAGTACCAGAGTCCTGATTCACGGCTCACAGGTGCAACCCATCACTGCCAGGTTATACCTCATACCATGCCTGTCGTCCCCTACACATGTAACACACATGGACAGGGGGGTGGTATCCCAAGGCACCACAGATACACACACCTCCAGGTTGTTGGCACAGCACAAAGCATCAAGGCCTATTCATGAGCAGCTAACAGTGTGTTGGACTGCCTTCTGGTTCATAGCCTGGCACACACAACCCTCCCATACACAGGATACCCACCTATCCTCCCTAACAACACTGGCAATATGACAGTCTCAAGAAATGTATTTATATGGCTGGACTACAACACACTAGCTGAAAGGTTCCCAGCATGTGGTCACTGAATTGCAGTGGAATAACATGTTACCACTCCCACAACAGGTGGGAACATACAGCACATGTTCATCGACTACATGTAGACTATATGGCCCAGACCAGTTGTGTATCCACTGCTGTAGGTATTATACCATATACAACCCACACTGTATAGACACATACCGAGTGCGGCCCCTGTACAGTAAGACACAGTCATATTGTTATGCATTGCAAATACCATTTATCCACTCGAGGCACGTGTCAGACATCGTAACTACTGCAGGTCACAGGTATTTATGTGTATGTGTCACACACATACATCATGTGTGCATTGCCATTGCTGGTTTAGGCAATGGCATGCATTGTTATGCACAAAAAGCCACACAAGGTCATATTGTGTGACACAACCACATGTGGCAGTTGTGGGTTTCCAAAACATACCTATCTGTGCTCTGACAATGGTAATAGACCAAGTAGCGGAGCACACTATTGGCATTACTGGCCAAGTAGCCCTGTTTGGCCGTACTGATAGTGTGGTGACATCCCCTGTGTTTACTGGGGGAATATGCAACATCTGGTGTATTGTAGTATTTGCCAAAAGGACCTGTTCTCTCACACTTGCAATTAAACACACTACTAACCCCACACACACTTGCCATTTGCAGGATTCATACCCCTACCTAACTATGTCATGACACGTGAGAGAGACACATTAGTGAAGCGCACTATTCGGATTACTAGAAGGTTCCTCTTCTCCGGCTGTACTTATAGGGTGCTGACATCATCAGTGTTTGAAAAGGGTAATGTGCATCATGTAGTGTGATCTCCTGATTGCCAAAAAGCACATGTTTTTCATACAGAATTGCACACACACAAACTCCCCACATCCAAACACACACACACTTGCAGGTTTCAAACTCCTACCTAATTATGTTTTGACCCTTGAGAGAGACGCATTAGCAGAGTGTGCTATTTAAATTACTGGGAGGTTTCCCTTCTCCTGCTGTACTTATAGGGTGCTGGCATCATCAGTGCTTAGACAGGGGAATGTGCATCTTGTAGAGTGTTTTCCCAGTTGCCAAAAGAGACATCTCCCTCACACAGACATCCACACACACTAACCCCCCTCCACACACACTGGGCAGTTGCAAGATTCAAACCCCTACCTAGCTATGTTATGACACTCGTGACAGACGCATTAGCAGAGCGCGCTATTTGCATTACTGGGAGGTTTCCCTTCTCCTGCTGTACTTATAGGGTGCTGACATCATCAGTGCTTAGATAGGGGAATGTGCACCCTGTAGAGTGTTTTCACAGTTGCCAAAAGGGACATCTCCCTCACACAGACTTGCACACACACTAACCCCCCTCCACACACACTGGGCAGTTGCAAGATTCAAACCCCATACCTAGCTATGTTATGACACTCGTGACAGGCACGATTAGCAGAGCGCGCTACTCGCATTACTGGGAGGCTTTCCTTCTCCTGCTGTACTTATAGGGTGCTGACATCATTAGTGCTTAGATAGGGGAATGTGCATCCTGTAGAGTGTTTTCCCAGTTGCCAAAAGGGACACTTCCCTCACACAGACTTGCACACACATCAACCCCGCACACACACACACACACACACACACACACACACACACACACACACACACACACACACACACACACACACACACTGAGCATTTGCATGGTTCAAACTCCTACCTAACTATATTATGACACTTGAGGAGATGCATTAGCAGAGCCGCTATCCAATTACTGGGAATCTGTTCTGCACCTGCAGTATTTATAGGGTGCTGACATCTTTATTTCTACAGAGGTTTGTACATCTAGTACTACCTGTCAGGTGGGGGATAGCATATATATGCATTTGCAGCCACCTACTTCAGGGTCAGATATGCACATCGCACTGGCAGGTTATGTTCTATACCATGCTTCGTGACCACAGGACCTGTAACACACAACACAACCAGTCCAGAACACCACTCCCACATCCAGGACACACACTTTGCTTCCTGGGAACAGTGCCGGGATATGCAGGTGTTCACATACACCATTCCAGTTGTTAACATCAGGTACAGGCATATTGTGTGTGGGAACTACTCAGGCCTCTACAACTTTACCCTACAGCCACTACAATTTGTGGGTCCATGTGCTATGGCAGAACCACTCACCACAGCCACATGGGGAATACATATTGCACCTGTCCATCTGCAATATGGGTACTCACTGTTCCACACCAGAGGTAGACCACCATTGTTGATATCTGACCATACCCACCTTTCCCTGGACATCCATATCCCATCCCCACCCCCAGGCAAGGTTGTCACTGCAAACAAACTGTATTTAGCACAAGCAGACTCTACACTTGTGAAGACTGGGGTGGACGACTTCAAAGGACCCATGCTGGGGACTATACTGGCCACTCTGCATAATCCTTGACAATTGCATTCTATGAGCATGTGTAAGGTTTGCATTGATCATGCTATCCCACATATACCCATGACTGCTCCACAACAAGACACCTGTCAGGTGTACACCAGCCATATATGAGCCGTCCAACAGACAGAGTGAGCTAATACATTGCAGAGCTGTAGCCCACAGAGGGAGGACATCTGTGAACAGTACCAGCACAACACTTCATTCCCACATAATCATCACAACACAGTGTTGACAGTGGAATTGTCCAGACAATGCAGATAGGGCTCCCTCAGTCTGTTATTGACGCCCACTTACTGTTAGAGGTCCTCAGCAACCCTCTTCCAGCACACACCAACAACATGGATGTGGCTTAGCACATTCAAACCCTGGGATCTCCACTGTGCCCCTGCTTGACAGAGGCACAGCTCACTAGCCTCACACGTTGCCTTATGTGACCTACTTTACAGTGGCACAGTAGCCTACTGTACTGGGGATGCAGATGCCAAGCACACTCTGGCTAAGCTGTCATTCCCTAGGGCAACAAGCCTAGTATTGATCTCTACACCCATATGTTTAATTGTCAGATGCACAATATTTGTTGCTGTTAGACTGTTTGTACGTCTTTATTGCCATAGCATTCCCTGTTCCTATGAACAACTTGTGTATCTGTGGAAGATGTTTGAATATGAGGGCGATCCACTATATCACTTATGTGTCTGTAGTCATTTACTGTGTGCACTGGGCAGATTGCTGTGTTGTGGTTGGTTCCTGGAATGACGCGTATAAATACCAGATATGTGTGGCCAACTGCTAAACGGAGATATGGCCTAAGTGTGTGAGCATGCCCAGTTCAGCCTTTCCATGGCATGTTGTCTGACATATGCCTCATTTATCAAAGTGTGTGAGCATGCCCAGTGTGAGCTTTCCATATGTTGAACTCTGCAGTCCACCACATATTTGGGTGTGTGTGAACTTCAACAATATCTCACGTTTAAGGTTGTGTGTTGGGTGTCATGTTGTGTACTAACTGGCCAACTGCTTCATGTCTGCCACAACAGGGATTATACTGGGCCTGCAGGGATTGCATGGGATACTTTGCATACAGTTGTCAACATCCTTTCATAATGACCTAACACTGTAGTACCGTATAGTGTACTGGTTCAGTACTTTCACTGAGGTGGACAGTATCCTGGGCTTTAGTCCTATCACTGCTTGACATCTTCATAGTGAGCACAACAGACTGTGTAGGGGCCAGTTGTGCACATATGACCATGTTGCATTATGTTCAGATATGGACTACCTACACCAGGCTTGTCCAACATTGGTAGTGTATTCCACAACATAGGTGGACATTGGCAAACACTAGCGATGTTCCCTAGGCCATTTCTGATGCTAGTCACAGAGTGTGTTTGTCCTTCGACACACATTGTAACTGGAGTTTGCCATGACATATGTCATGGTTAGTATACTGTGCCTCCGTCTACCTCTGACATAACAGTGATACCCAGGGTTAACCTACCATCTCCCATCCACTCATCAGGATTCCTCTTGAGGGGTGTTGATAGGTGACTCTCTGGCTAACCTGTACTGGGAGTTTACTCAAGAGTGGGGTGGCTTCTGTGTTATGGATCATTCTGTACAGCTTGTCCTATGTATGTCAGTGCTGGGGTTCAGGTCTCTCATGTGCATAGCTCACTGCCATTCAGATTGTACAAGGTGCAGCATGTTCACTGATTCCAGCTTGGACATGGCTTCATACATCAGGCACAGCTTGCCTCTGGGTGGGCAGTATGGCAGTGTGTGGAGCTGCAGTTTGTTTAATCAGGCAACACATGGCATCTGTTCATGCTCTTTGCTACTCCTGGTGGGGTACTGTTGTGGACTTTACAGTTGATGGAGGTGTCTGCTGAGGTATATCCCACAGGGGCTATTGTAGTCAATTGTGACGCTGATGAAGGATGACTGCAGAGCCACAGTGACCTCCCCTTATCTACATCTGACAACCTTCATGATTGGGTGGGTATATGGTATGTTTCTCACGAACACTACAGCCACATGTTTGTCCAATGCAGGATATCTATCACCTTGTGTCCCCAGGTCTCTCATTACATGTTAGGTACGTAATGGGTTAACACCTGTGTGGTAATTGGTGGGCACTTACTGTATATCCACGGTGGTTGTCTATACACAGTTCTGCAATTAGCTTGCTAACATGGCTATGGCTCCAGTCGTCTGTTTCTATGTGGCCCTTTTGTGGGTTGCTTGTGTCAGCTGGGGGTCAGATATGGTGGGCAGTTTGTACTCCTCTGCATACACGTTCAGTCACATTCCTTCCATGTTGGCCTGTACATATGGGACATATATACGGAATGGGGGAGGTCCCAGGACCAAGCCTTGTGGGAAGCCACTCATATCTGCTTTGTAGTCTGACATGGATGCAGCATGTCTGACCATGTCAGTTCTGTCCTTGGTCTGGTTTGCAACCCCTCTACTGACATAGGGGTTTATATTTAAGCTGGTGAACATATCCATACTGAACTCGTAGGGTATTGTCTGGAAGCATATGCACGGTCCAGCTATGCTGTGTGGACCACATTGCCCTCATCAATGACCTTAATGACTGTTTCAAATGGGTCAAACATGTTTAGGGGCAGGATCTGCACTTACAACAGCCACACTGGGTAGGGTCCGGTGTCAGTAGGTCCACGATAGCTTTATGTCTGCGGTACATACTGATCCTTTCCATAGCTGTGCAGACCAAGCTTGTCAGGATCCTGGGGTGGTAGTTTGCAGTATCCATTCAGGCAACACCTTTGTTGTGAAGGACCACTGTTGTACACTGCTCTTTGGGTACATATCCTGTGGTAAGGCTGACACTGGGCAGTAGTGTGATTTGGCATTCCATTATTCTTGGAGTCCATGTTGGCCTCAGCCCAGGACACCATCACATACCTTTGCTGCTGTGTGTTTTGCTTTGCAGATGATGGCTGTTACCTTAGCATCTGCAATGTCAGGGGACCAGCAGTCTGCTGGGATAGATATTTTGCATTCTGGGGGGGGGGTTGCACTGAACCTGTCAGGTTGTATGTTGGCAATATGTGTGTGTGTTTGGTATGTTGTTTGTAATATCTGTGTGATTCGGAGCATATCTGTGAATTGCCAACATGGTTCCTACCATCAGTTGAGTAAGCCTTGTGATTATCCTTAGTGTCCTGTACAATTTGTATCTTCATAGGTTCATAGGTTCATACTAGGCTATCCACCCTAGGGCATTAGTAAGCCTAGCCAGAGTGTGTGTGTCTTTCGCTGCCCCTTGCTATGTGACTATTATGGCCATTTATGATTTTCTTTACTGTGCCTCTGTCTGGATGTGACACAGTGAAGACCCCCAGTGTACATGTATGATCATCCATCCACTTGGCAATATTCCTGTTGAGGGGTGTCAGTGAGGGGCTCTGCCTAACATGGATTGGGATCCTGTTTCTGGGTGTGGGGAGCCTCTGGGTTATGTATCTGTCCCTCCAGCACATCCTATTTCATTATGTGTTGAGGCTGACATCTGTCACTCTCACAGCTCCAATGGCTTTGATTTCCTGGGGTGGAGCATGTCCATTACTCCTGTGTTGGACATGGCCTTGTACAACAGACATACAATGCCTCTGTGTAGGCAGTCTGTGACTGCATTCAGCTGGGGTGTCTACAGCCAGGCAGCATATGACATATATTTGAGACCCTTTATCCTCTTGGTGAGGTACCTTTGAGGTCTTCCTAACTGCTGCAGGTGTCAGGTATGGTACATCCCATATGAGTCATTGTACTAGATTATGGGTATGATAAGGGAACAGTACAGGGGCACAGTGACCTCTGTTGATGTAGATGTGAATCCTTTCATGATACGGTGTCCAATATAGACAGTCTTCCTAGCCACATTGGCATTGTGAGTGTCACATGACAGGTTACTGTCGACTTGTGTCCCTAGGTCCCTGATTACTCCTTGCATACATAATGGTTTACCACCTATGTGGTAATTTGTGAGTACCTTGTCTGGTATTTGGTGGGACATTCATACTGTCCAGTGTCTTCAGGATGTCTGGGTGGGGTTCCTGTGTGTGAGAGTGTGGTCTGTTGCATGCTACAGACTGTACATCAGTTTTGACTACACTTAGGTGCACATGGGTGGTCTTCGCTGCTTCATGCATTGTCAGTTACCTGGCCGTATGGATGTCTGTGCTGCATATGGATACTCCCCCTCCTTTGATGTTTTGGTCCAGGTGTTGGGGCCATAACGCATGATATGTGGAATAACCTGGTAGTGCTGGTGTGCTGTCAGTAGGCTTGCAGCAGGCTTCTGTCACTGCACAGACATCGATGTTCTCCATACTGGGAAGTGCCTCAGGTGCATGCATATTGCAGTTTACACATCTGGCATTGGTCAGCATTACCCTTATGTTTCTTACCACTTATGTTTTCTAGGGTGGTGGGTTAGTCTTTTTGGCCTTGCCTACGTATGGTTCTATGGAGGTGGCAAAGGCCTTATCCAGTATCCAGACGCCCAGGGGTAACAGATGCAAGCCATCCCTGGAACAGCAGCATGGCTTGTCATGCATGACATCTCAAGCAGACAGACATTAGACCCTCTTGGACTGACAGCTGTAGCTGTGCCACCTGTTAAAGCTGATCATTGTGTGTTTGTACTGTGGCATCATTCTTGATGAGGGTTGGATGCTGCAAATGGCCAGTGTCATACCTGCCTGGTGTACATACTCAGAGAGCTCATCCATGTCTCTTTTCATGTAGTCCAGGGAGGTACATCTCAGGTCATTCACACCAGCATGGACAATGAGTGCATCATATTTCTGCTTGCTTTGGGGTGACCTGCATACTTGTGTTATGTGGCATATTGTGGCAGCCTACAGGCAGCTTACTGTACCCTTTCCCTTGCTCAGTCTGGTGAGTGGGACAGCAGTGTGTCTGCCTATACAGACACCTATTACAACTGTATCAGGCATGTTGTTTCTCCTTCTGGCCTGTAACTGTTTGGCACACCAGCTTTGTGTACTATGTGTTGCATGTGCTATGTTTGGAGGTTGTGGTTGCTTGGGGTCTGCTTTGGAGGGCTCTGTTGGTGTGGTGTGTTTGAAATTAGGGCCTCCGGGAATGTTTTTCTGTGTTTATGTGTTTGGTTTACAGTTGTGATAGGTCTATTTGGGAATGGGTTTGTGGTGTATGTGGTTACCTTCTCCTCCTGACTAGTTTTGACAGTACTGAGTTGGGGGAGCTCAGCCTCCGGTTTGGATAAATGGTTGCATCTCTCACATATATTTGTATTTATTGGGGGGAGTTGTGGGTTGTCTGTGTACTTGGGGCAGGTGTCACATTGCCTCTGGATTCACAGATTCTACTTGTTGTGGCTGGCCTTAGTGGATTGTATGTGTGGACATATTTTATTGCCATACTACTGATCAGTGATTACTTCCCTTTTTATGTTTGCTCTATCATGTAGTAGCTTCCTCATTCTTTTGCATGGTTTGGTAATGGCTGGAGTCCAGCATGCCAGATTCCTGCGTGTATGGCATTGTGTCTTGTTGTTATTTGTGATTGCATAATCCAAGCATTCCTGGCTGTGTTCATGGAATGCCTGTGTAACATGTTCTGCGGTGTGTCCCATATTCTGCACCTGCACAGGGCCTTTCGTGGATTCCACATCGGTTTGGAGGGGTGCAACCCATGCTTTACACATGTTTTTCACTGTGGTTTTCTGGCCAGGGACTGTGGTCAGGATGTGTATATCCGGTGTGATTACTCTATGGTCTAGTCTTACCAGTGAGGGATACACTTCTCATCTTGCCATCCAGTACGCATGTTGCTGATTATCACAACCAGTATGCTTACCCCTCTTGTGGGAGTAGTACGTTGTTCCTGGGCATTTTGGTTTATGGATTCGGGAACTTTTCTCCTACTGTGTTGGTGCTAGTGTAATGCTCCCAGTGTATGTCTGGGTATTTTCAGTCAAGCAATATAATGTGGTTTGGGGGGCTTGATATATTCATGTATTCCAACATAGGCCAGGTGCAGTTCCTGGTATTAGGACAGTAGTCTGCAGCAGGCTATATACTGGGAGGCGGTTTTAGCCATTGGTATTTGACCATGGCTAATCCATGCTGCTTCTTGTTGTGGTACCAACATGGGGGTGTGGTTATCCTTGACATTTATTGCTAGTCACCCTCCGTTTGTAGCTTGTTCCATGTTTTGTGGCTGTACAGCACAGTATGAGGTGTAACCTGGTAGTGTTAGGGTGCTGATGTGAGCCTTGACCCAGTTTTCTATTACAGGACTGATATAAACATTCTCCATACTGTGTGCATTTACACTGTATGCATCTTGCTGTTTAGACTTCTGGCATTGGGTAGCATTACATCTAGGTTCCTATCCCTTGTGGTACCTATGAAGGTGGGTTTGTGTTTTGAGACTTACCTATTCAGGGCATGCTGTGGGTACTGACAGCCTTTGCCAGTATCCATGGGGCCTGGACTGATAGGTGCACGCCACCCCTAGCAGGTGGTGCATCATGTCATGCTCAGCATGTCTTCCCAGGCAGAAACACATTGGCTCCCCTTTGACTAACTGCATTACTTCAGCCAGTTATTGCAATTGATCATCCCATCGTCATTTTGTGGCTTCATGCTTGGTGAGGGTGGATGTTCGTCAGGGTCCTCAAGTGTGCATATAGTACATGGTGTTACATTACTTAACACATGGCATTCATGCCTCAGGTGGTGCTGCAGGGCTGCCTCTGTTGGATGCACATATTACACTCTCTGTACATGTTTGTGAGCAGGTCATGTCATTTTAGGCATCCCTGTTATTATTTCAGTGAGTCAGAGGGGGTATCATTCCCAGGGTTCCTACTGAGCCAGTGTATGTGCTATGCGTTGCCTCTTTGCCAAGGCCAGGGCATAATGGGCATGCCTCCTTCTGCCTACTGGGGCAGGCTCAGGTTGTTCCTCCTCTGAGTTACGCTCTGCCTGTGATGGCCTTGGCAATGGTGGGGGGCTGTTTGGCCCAGCCCTATGCTGGTCCTGCTGCAGCTGTTTTTGCAAGATCATATTATGTAGCATAGCACATACCATGACAATTTGGGTACATGTAGTTGGTGAGTACTGCAAGGCTCCACCAGATGTGTCCAGACACCGGAACCATGACTTGAGCAGCCCAAACACACGCTCTATTACATTACGTGTTTGTGCATGTGCCTCATTATGGCGTTCCTGTTCAGGTGTGTGTGCGCTTCTGATGGGTGTCATCAGCCACGGCTCCAGTGCATAACCTGCATCCCCCACTAGGTGTCCGTGTGGGTTGTCCCCATTGGCAAATGTCTGGTACAGCTGCGTCAAATGCCAGATGTGGGAATCATGGTAGCTCCCAGGGCAGCCAGCACACACATTCATTATTATGCCCTGGGCATCACACACGACCTGGCAGTTGATGGAGGGGAAACCCTTGTGGTTAATGTAGGCCCTACCCCGCTCACCGGCTGGTGCTTTGATGCATGTGCGCAGTCTATTGCACCCACTACCTCAGGGTATTCCGCTATTTGCTGGAAGAGACACATATTGCTGGCCAATACCTCACGGGCATTGGGGAAATATACATGATCACCGACATGTGCTGACATGGCATCCAGGAACTGGTGCAGTACCCTGGAGGCTGATGCCTGTGATATCCCCATCATATCACCAGTTGGTCTCTGGAAGGTACCTGTTGCTAGTATTCTTAGGCCAACACATACCTTGGTTTCCACTGGGATGGGTTCCCCTCTGTTGGTTCTGTGTGTGAGGCATGGCCTGCACAGCTTGACTATTTGCTGCAGGAGCTCTCTGTCCATTCTATAGCACTCTACTATCTCCAGCTCATGTAACCCATGGTAGGTGACCCTGGGCCTGTACACTCTTCTCCGTCTCCTCACTGTGGGCTGTCTGGCACCATCTGCATTGTCACCACCCTCAGCAAGTCGCCTATGTCTCATTATGACAGCTATGGCAGCCCCTAGCATTTCTGCTCTGAGTTCAGCTTTTTCAGTTTTCACTTCTAATAGCTTACTCCTGTCTTGCAGTGTCTCTTGAGAGAAACATCCTGCACTGCTGTTTGCAGAGTTTTAAGTGCTGGGCTGGGCTACTATTCTGCCTGTGTAATTGCCTGCTTCTAATTGTTTTCACCTGCTAGCTCCAGCAGTATTCCCTGCTAGCTTCCTACTAATTCTGTTGCTTCCTTTTTCCTTTCTGTTTCCTCAGGGGGGAGCAGCGTGCATACCAGAAGAAACGCTCACAGTGGCTTACACGCGCACACACATGCTTACACGGTTCAGGATCTGCCTATTCGGGTTAAACCGCGCGCACACTAGTGCAAACAGTGTTACAAATCTACCAACATGCTCCCACATGCTCAGTCTGCCTTACACACGCGCACACTGCCCTACTCGTGCTTCATGGTGTGCACACGTGCTCATGCACGCCCAGCAAGAAACTTTGGTGTAACAGTGTGCACCTTCCATTTCTTGACTTTCCCATGCTTATCTTGTGGCACTCCTCTTTCCCTGATCTGTGTCTGTCATCTGTCATGTTACACTGACCTCCAATGAACTGCATTTCTTTCTACCATTCCCCCTGTGATGTCACCTATCTCCTACTCTATTCCTCCCCCTTATGTATCTCTTACACTACTCAGACTGTGCTCATTTGCTATGTGACTCTGGGATTCAGTATCCTAACCCTCATTTACATGAGATTGCCTACTAATGCTTAGTTACATGTCTTAGACTCAGCTTCCCCCTTAGCAACCACTACACGGTGGCCATGTTGTTTTTGGTCTGCTGGTCCCTGCATTGTCATTCCATGTATTGCATAAAACCCACATTTGTGGATTTATAACCTTCATTTTTATGTTTTATACAGCGCAGCCCATTTGCATCGGGTTACCTTGCCAATGGCCACATATTTGGCCATTGGCATGCTGCCTGACACATATGCACCCTTTATTTGGAGCTGACATGGCTCCATTGTGATTTTTGCAGAAACGTACTCAGTTGTCAACTGAGTACATTTCTGCAGCTAAAACGTCTCTTACACGGGCTGGTTTCTGCTTCGTGGATCACTAATATACCTCATTTGCATACCTTTCGGCTGCAAGTGAGGTACTTAGCATATCCATGCCCAGTCCGTGTAAGAGACGTTTTAGCTGGTCTCTTACACGGAGTTTTGGGCTGTTCCTGGATTGCGAGGCTTGCATGGAGTGCAAGCCTTCGTGAATCCTGCCCATTATGTATGACAACTTCCAAGTGTAACTGAAATTTTGAGCATTGTTAATACAGAATTTATTCATAGACAACAAAATACAGTTGCTTTAACAAGTAAATATAACTTTGGCAATACAGCAGTGAATTACTCAGAGTATATACCTAAGCATTTTACATAACACTTGTTCCTTAACAGTTCATGCAATGTTTGACAATATAACAAGCACCTGTGCCACTGACCACTGAATACTGTACAAATTATGTGATATTATACCTTCAGACCACCAAGTTTGTGCATGATATGTGAAGAAATGTCTGTGATACAGTGTAAGTGGACTGTGTACCACTTGGCATAGCCCACATACACCAAGCATTATCTTTGTAACTTTATAGTGTCATCTAGTAAAAGTCATGGCCCATAGTGGTAGACAAAATGCTACGACTTTGTTCGTGCAACCATGAACTTGCACAAACCTGTCAGAGGGGTTTCTATGCTGCTGCCATCAGCTGACAAACAAAATAAGGGAGTGCACTGCCACTATTGGCCATTGGCTATTGTATTTGCACACCAGATAGATGCTTGATCACATTATGCAGAATGAGTAGGCTGTAAACATTCTGCATACAGTAGCAGACTTATACGAAAGGGACCCCCTCACTCATCCAGACAGTGGAAACAGGCTTTGAGCAGACCAAATACTCACTCAGTGACTATCCATATCTGGTGCAGGGCAGTGTTAAAAATAATCCTCAGCAACTCCCTGTGGATTATGGCCTGTTATCATTAGCCAAAGTTCAAGTGAGTAGCCCGTGTGACCTGGAAAACAAAACAAGAAGGGGGGACACATACTAAATCACAAGGGATGACTCAATGCTACCTATGCCACCATATACAGAAAAAAGTCACTATGGTTAACAACAATAAAATAGCCTGTAGTGATCAACTAGGTGACAATCCTATCATGCAGGAAGAAGATGGTACAGTGTGTCACATCTGAGAATCATGGCACTGCCAGGATGTTGGGCCAATACATTCGTAACGTAACCTCATGCATCACACAGTACTCCACAGTTGATAGAATTGAGCCCTTCTGGTATATTACCCCACTTCTCACCCCCACCCCCATAGTGCAAATGGAGTTCTTATAGCAATATGGGTGAAGTCTATCTTACCAAGCACCTCAGAAAAGCATGACATTCTGTAGAACAGATGTATGGTACTTGCTCAGCCCTGTAGTGACCCTAGGAAACAGATGTGCTCTTCCACCTGTACCAAGAGTATATTAAAGAACTGCTGCAGTATCCTCAAGGCATAAGCCTGTAAGATACCCATGCCTCCAGTCTGTGAAATATCCCCATATCAAGTTTAATGAAGACTATACATACCTTGGTATCTACAGATACAGGAAGGGCACACATTCCTCCTGTTCTGAAATCCCCAATTTGTGGACCATACAAGCTCATCAAAGTCCTTATCATATCCCTGTCCACTCTTAACCTATCTAGTTACTTCTGTTCAGCATAGGTGACTCATTCTTTGCATATACCTTCTTCTTCTGGACTAGGTTTATGTGCAACCAAAAACAAGCAACTCTATGGGAAACAGTCAAGCTTTCAGCAAAATTAAGCATCTTCATGGGTTGCAGAGTATATAGAAAAGGAGAGGATTCACTTTTTATTAAAAATCTACACACACCACAGGTATGTATCAAAAAGCAATGATGAATCATAAAAGGTGGGAAGAGAGAGACTCATTTATATAAGAAAGTGAAATAAATACTTGCTAGGCTGGAAACAAAAATAAACCAATGATATCATTAGCCAACATTTCTTCAATTTTCAAAATGTACTCATCTTGACCAATAATGACTAACATTCCTCCCTTGTCACTTTTTATTATTCATAGAGACTTGTTATTACATAAATCTTTCATAGCTCTTCTAAGTTCCCTATTCAAATTATTATGTAACTTGAACATTTGACCCTTGTTAACAGTTAAAGCATCTCTCAGCTCATTTTCACAGGCTGATTCAAATACTATTAAATTATGGTTTAACAGTGGGTTGTAACTGGAAGGCATGACTAAAATGCTTTCATTACATTTAACATCTTTTAACAGATAACACAAATTTAACTTTCTGGTGTACTTCTTTAAATCTAAAATAATGTTAGTAATGTCCACTCTCCTTGCAGGTACATAATTAATGCCTAACCTTAACAATTCGATGTGATATCTATTTAAATCAAAGTTAGACAAATTTAAAATGTCTTTTATATGTGTTGTACCTTACTCATTGTCCATTGATGAGTTGAATGCCTTCCGACCCTTCTTGAGTGTTGTCATGCGCTTTGCTTTCATTTGTCTCTGTTCTTTTTCAAAAACTAAAAATGTTTTCGGTTTTGCACCAAGTTCCTTATTGTTATCCCTGTTGTTAACAGATGGTGCTGTCGTTTCATCTTGTAGCATAATGGAATCAGCTGTAGTATTCACTACATCTGTAGAACCCTCCATGTTCCTTTTCTGATAAGAAAAAGCTTTTGGGGCTGATTCACTCCTGACAACATCAGCAAAAGAGGTGGGCCTAGTAGGTTCACACTGTTTAAGGTGGACCTGCTTAGAAATCCATGCATTTCTGTTAAAGAACAAAGAATTCATATTTTTGTTTAAAACAAACATAGAATAAGTATTGTCAGTCTCATACCCCATCAGATCCTGATCTAATTTGTTGTTTTTTCTTGTAATAACTGTTTTCTCATGTTGTTCTACATCTTGAAGCATAAGAAAGTACTCAAATCTTTCCCAAAAGACAAACTGGAACTTAGTCTCTATAGCGTGTTCAACCTTAAAGATCTCTTCCTTGAGATCTTTCATAGTATTGCTGTTATGTTCTATAAGTAACTTGAGAAAATTAATGCCAGCTTCATTAAAAAACTCTTTAAGTTTGTTAAAAAAAAGTCTTTCTCTGTAAGACCATTGGGACACTTGAAAAACCTGAGTCCCTTTGGTATAATGGTTAGTTCAATACATTTAAGAAAATACTTATTTTCAATGTCAATGCTTTTGTATTTTTTCAACAACTTGTTCAAAATGTCACACTGCTCTCTGTATTCAGTTAAATCAACAGGATCACCTAATCTCTTTGTATTAATGAAGGGATCCTCACCATTATTTAGAACTGCTGCGATGTTGGAATAGGTCTTATTTGGCTTTGCAGCCCTCTCTTCCACTGGTGTTAAATAAAATAAGATATCAATACACAGGAGGTTCAGGTTAAAAAGTTTACTAGTGTACACCAGGAGGCAAAAAACGTACAAGTACAGAATTTTGTCTGACATGAAACAGGAAGCACACAATTTTATATAGGTTTAACATTTAAGCTATGCCCACCTTACTGACGTGATATGTCACAGGGCATCTACATCACTTTTAGCTTACAGTCTGTTATTCATAAAGCTGTTGATGCTGTATATTTAAAAAAACTTTTCCTCTAGATACAATACGGCCTTGCTATCCAGCTGGTCAGACTTAATGTCTTTCTGTAAAGTTACTTCTTCAAGGTTTCATATCAGTTCGGATACAATAGCAGATTCGGTCTTTTAATACACGTCTTTGTTCTCTGTTACACTTTCTCACACAGCTGCGGGCTATCTCAGTAATACATATACAAGGCCAAATCATTCCAACAGGAAAGAGCAGAAGATTTCATTATTTCACACATTTAATTTCCTGACCCAGCAGATAATCACTTGTGAAAAGCATAAACATTAAAACTTGCTAAGCTAGCATTCTGCCAGGGTCAAAGATCAGCTTTGCTTCAAGCCACACTGCAGTTTCAAAACTACTTACATTTGCACATGAATTAATCCCTACTTGTTATATGATTAATAGAATAAAATGCATTATATACTACTTTGCTTTTAAACTAGCATTTCTCATATATTCAAATACACATTTTTCTAACAACTGGCTGCTTACTTCTTGGTGGAAAAATATGTTGTCCTCTGGTCTTCACCTCAACAACAGCATCAGCATCATCTTCAGACCCAGAAACAGTAGATTCTACATGGGGATGTTCACTTAGCAGTAGATATAAAGTTTTCTGGATATCCTCCATGGTCTTTAATAAGACTTGGGTCACATTATGTTCTGGAGTCCTTTGGATGGTGTAAGAACTGACATCCATTAAAGGATCTCCCTGTACTTCAGCCATAGCAAACCACACAAAAAACTAATAATAATAATAAATGCAGGAACAAAATAAAACTAATAAAACTGAAATAAATACTTGCTAGGCTGAAAACAAAAATAAATGAACGATATCATTAGCCAACATTTCTTCAATTTTCAAAATGTCCTCATCTTGATCCATAATGACTAACATTCCTCCCTTGTCACTTTTCATTTTTCGTACAGACTTGTTATTACGTAAATCTTTCATAGCTGTTCTAAGTTCCCTATTCAAATTATTATGTAACCTGAATATTTGGCCCTTGTTAGCAGTTAAAGCATCTCTCAGCTCATTTTCACAGGCTGATTCAAATACTTTTAAAGTATGGTTTAAAAGTGGGTTGTAACTGGAAGGCTTGACTAAAATGCTTTCATTGCATTTAACATCTTTTAACAGATAACACAAATTTAACTTTCTGGTGTACTTTTTTAAATCTAAAATAATGTTAGTAATGTCCGCTCTCATTGCAGGTACATAATTAATGCCTAACCTTAACAATTCGATGTGATATCTATTTAAATCAAAGTTAGACAAATTTAAAATGTCTTTTAGATCTGTCTTGTACCTTACTCATTGTCCATTGATGAGTCGGACGCCTTCTGACTCTTCTTGCGTGTTGTCATGGGCTTTGCTTTCATTTGTCTCTGTTCTTTTTCAAAAACTAAAAATGTTTTCGGTTTTGCACCAAGTTCCTTATTGTTATTGCTGTTGTTAACAGATGGTGCTGTCGTTTCATCTTGTAGCATAATGGAATCAGCTGTAGTATTCACTACATCTGTAGAACCCTCCATGTTCCTTTTTTGATAAGAAAAAGCTTTTAGGGCTGATTCACTCCTAACAACATCAGCAAAAGAGGCGGGCCTAGTAGGTCCACACTGTTTAAGATGGACCTGCTTAGAAACCCATGCATTTCTGTTAAAGAACAAAGAGTTTTTATTTTTGTTTAAAACAAACATATAATAAGCATTGTCAGCCTCATACGCCATCAGATCCTGATCTAATTTGTTGTTTTTTCTTGTAATAACTGTATTCTCATATTGTTCTACATCTTGAAGTATAAGAAAGTACTCAAATTTTTCACAAAAGACAAACTGGAACTTAGTCTCTATAGCGTGTTCAACCTTAAATATCTCTTCCTTGAGATGTTACTTAGTATTGCTGTTACGTTCTATAAGTAACTTGAGAAAATTAATGACAGCTTCATTAAAAAACTCTTTACGTTTTTGAAAAAAGAGTCTTTCTCTGTAAGACCATTGGGACACTTGAAAAATCTGAGTCCCTTTGGAATAATGTTTAGTTCAATACATTTAAGAAAATACTTATTTTCAATGTCAATGCTTTTGTATTTTTTCGACAACGTGTTCCAAATGTCACACTGCTCTCTGTATTCAGTTAAATCCACAGGATCACCCAATCTCTTTGTATTAATGAAGGGATCCTCACCATTATTTAGAACTGCTGCGATGTTGGAATAGGTCTTATTTGGCTTTGCAGCCCTCTCTTCCACTGGCTGCTTACTTCTTGGTGGAAAAATATGCTGTCCTCTGGTCTTCACCTCAACGACAGTATCAGCATCATCTTCAGACCCAGAAACAGTAGATTCTACATGGGAACATTCACTTAGCAGTAGATATAAAGTTTTCTGGATATCCTCCATGGTCTTTAATAAAACATGGGTCACATTATGTTCTGGAGTCCTTTGGATGGTGTAAGAACTGACATCCATTAAAGGATCTCCCTATATTTCAGCCATAGCAAACCACACAAAAAACTAATAATAAATGCAGGAACAAAATAAAACAAATAAAATTGAAATAAATACTTACTAGGCTGAAAACAAAAATAAATGAACGATATCATTAGCCAACATTTCTTCAATTTTCAAAATGTACTCATCTTGATCCATAATGACTAACATTCCTCCCTTGTCACTTTTTATTATTCGTAGAGACTTGTTATTACATAAATCTTTCATAGCTGTTCTAAGTTCCCTAGTCAAATTATTATGTAACCTGAATATTTGGCCCTTGTTAGCAGTTAAAGCATCTCTCAGCTCATTTTCACAGGCTGATTCAAATACTTTTAAAGTATGGTTTAACAGTGGGTTGTAACTGGAAGGCTTGACTAAAATGTTTTCATTACATTTAACATCTTTTAACAGATAAAACAAATTTAACTTTCTGGTTTACTTTTTAAATCTAAAATAATGTTAATAATGTCCGCTATCGTTGTAGGTACATATTTAATGCCTAACCTTAACAATTCAATGTGATATCTATTTAAATCAAAGTTAGACAAATTTAAAATGTCTTTTATATCTGTGTTGTACCTTACTCATTGTCCATTGATGAGTCGGACGCCTTCCGACCCTTCTTGCGTGTTGTCATGGGTTTTGCTTTCATTTGTCTCTGTTCTTTTTCGAAAATTAAAAATGTTTTCGGTTTTGCACCAAGTTCCTTATTGCTATCGCTGTTGTTAACAGATGGTGCTGTCATTTCATCTTATAGCATGATGGAATCAGCCGCAGTATTCACTATATCTGTAGAGCCCTCCATGTTCCTTTTCTGATAAGAAAAAGCTTTTGGGGCTGATTCACTCCTGACAGCATCAGCAAAAGAGGCGGGCCTAGTAGGTCCACTCTGTTTAAGGTGGACCTGCTTAGAAACCCATGCATTTCTGTTAAAGAACAAAGAGTTCTTATTTTTGTTTAAAACAAACTAGGGTTGCCACCTTTTCAAATGGACAAAGTGGGACATTTTTGGTACAAACATCAGATTTCACAGGCCGACACATACACATGGTCAGTACAAAAGTTAGAACTTAAATTTCTTGCTTAAATAAAAGCTTATTCTTGTAGCATTTTAGTTGCTTATTCTGTTTCTTATAACACTTAGGTATTTTAGATACAAAATAACTGTTTTATGCAACTATTACATAAAATATAGGAAATAATTTTGTCCTAAAATCTCAGTACATTTGCCATCTTTACAATATTTTGTCAGGACACAACTGTCCAAAGAGGGACTGTCCCTCACAGAGTGGGACAGGTGGTACCCTAAAATAAACATAGAATAAACTTTGCCAGCCTCATACGCCATCAGATCCTGATCTAATTTGTTGTTTTTTCTTGTAATAACTATATCCTCATATTGTTCTACATCTTACAGCATAAGAAAGTACTTAAATTTTTCACAAAAGACAAACTGGAACTTAGTCTCTATAGCGTGTTCAACCTTAAATATCTCTTCCTTGAGATGTTACTCAGTATTGCTGTTACGTTCTATAAGTAACTTGAGAAAATTAATGCCAGCTTCATTAAAAAACTCTTTAAGTTTTTGAAAAAAAGAGGCTTTCTCTGTAAGACCATTGGGACACTTAAAAAATCTGAGTCCCTTTGGAATAATGTTTAGTTCAATACATTTAAGAAAATACTTATTTTCAATGTCAATGCTTTTGTATTTTTTTTTGCCAACTTGTTCAAAATGTTACACTGCTCTCTGTATTCAGTTAAATCAACAGGATCACCCAATCTCTTTGTATTAATGAAGGGGTCCTCACCATTATTTAGAACTGCTGCGATGTTGGAATAGGTCTTATTTGGTTTTGCAGCCCTCTCGTCCACTGGCTCCTTACTTCTTGGTGGAAAAATATGCTGTCCTCTGATCTTCACCTCAACGACAGTATCAGCATCATCTTCAGACCCAGAAGCAGTAGCTTCTACACAGGAACATTCACTCAGCAGTAGATATAAAGTTTTCAAGTGATTTTTTTGGTCATGCTGTGAGTGAACAGGTGTATAAAACTAACAAAAAAAGTGGGAACATATAAATGTGGATTTTGTCCACAATGAAAGTTTATTTTGGGGAGTGATTCTGTTATTACTAATGAGATTAAAATAATTTCTAAGTATCATGTCAATTATAATTCAGTGGGGATTATTTATGCTACCTTGTATCAACACTGCAAATGTTTTTATGTAGGAAAAACAAAGAGAAGCTTGAGGGACCGAATATGTGAACATAATTTAGACATAAGAAACAAAAATTTAAATATGCTTTGTATAAATATATTATACAATTTTCTACTCATAATTTTTGTTTTTAGTATTGAATATGGTATCACAAAATGCTAGACGTGGCCCATGAGAAGACATTATTTAATACCATGAATTAAGATGGCAAATCAAGCTTAATGCTTTAAAACATTCAGGTTTAAATGACAGTTTATCTATTGCTAATGTTTTAAAATTGCATTCTTACTTGGGTTGAGTAAGAACATTTTCTATGTTTGTATCACTTTAAGTATGGTTTTAACATTAGGTTTAGCCATGTGTATAGAGTGGTGGGGGAAAGTGATTTTTTCAAGAGGGTTATTTAAACCAAATGTGATTTACTGTTGTTTAGATTCTGATGAAGTCTATTTGTTATGCACCAGATGAAAGTGTTAAATCTTTTGTGTGAATAATAAAGAATTCAGTTTTCCTTCATCTGACTGGCTGCATCTTTGTTTTCATGTTTGTTGCTTGGTTCCTGGTGGGTTTGTGATGTCTGTATGGGGTTACTCTGAATGGGTTGGCTGTGCCTCAGTGTTGGTAATTAAAGGTATTGTAAACAACTTATGCACCAACTTTCCCAGCAAAGCAGGAATTGTGAGCTGTGTCTCCATGGTAATCAAGCTTTAACTGCAGCCTTTTTCCTATCTGTCTTTACCTCTTGGACAGGGGACTCTTATTTCTAATGACCCTGGTGAGATTAAAAGCAGTCAGTTGTTATTAAATGGGCAGAAGTAGATATTTAAGACAATATGGGGCTTTCAGCACATTAACACCCATTCTTGGCTTAATAGACCTGTTGCTTTTAGTGACAATGGGTGTGATGTTGGTGAAACTGTGAGCCATTCTCTTTACCAGTTAGAAAATGTTCTCCTAAAATGTAAGAAATTACAGATGGAGAACTCATGTTTTTGTGAGTGTATTAATAATAAAATTGTGCCCAAAGGACTTTGGTAATGGAAATTTCCTACAGGTTTAGTGGCTAACTCTCCCCTCCGTAAAGACCTTCTTGAGTTATTTGATAGACAGGATTTTGAACTCATGGAGGTATTTGTGAAACACAGCCAACCTACTGTTAAAAGATTGATGCAGGAAACCACTAGCCTGGACTTGCACATCACTTAATACTTGTTATTTGATAACTATTCTGGGTAGTATAAGAACATTTTTCTTAAAGTAGAAAAGGTAGTCGATATAAAAAACTGAAAAGCTAAGAAACTTTTATTTGACAAACTTGAATATCAAAATGGTTGTGCATGTACAGAGGTCAAAAAGGGAGGCATGCTTGCCTCTGTGGATGAATTTGTGGCCTCTGATAGCCAAGCTCCTATCACCTATGATGAAGAGTTTGCCACCTTTACAGAAGGTCCCTTTAAGTTGGTCCAAACGTCTCCAGAACAGGAGGAACCAGCAGGTGCATCCATCAAATGGAGGAAAAGGGAGAGGAAGTGAGACATGCAGAACCAGTAGGGGAACAGTCGCACCAGGCAGAGATACCGGCAGCAAACAACAGCATAAAGCAGAGTGTTGTGAAAATTATTTGCAATTCTGCAGGTGACTTTAAATTGTTTAACTATACATCAGCATTGGTTGGGCAAGAATGTGCTAACCTTCTTGCCAAAGGACAAACATTTGACCTGTGTTTGGTGCTAATATTTCAGATTTAATTATTGATCTTAAATTGTTTTTAAGGAAGTTGAATTTTAAAGTCATGTTTAAAAATAACAGTACTGTTTTTAAACCATGGGTGTTAAAGTGTAGAAATATATTTAATCCACCCCTTCCCTTCCCCTTGCTTATATTTGAAAAGTTATGTGAGTTTGACTTTAGAAAGCTTGTTTGTAAGAAAAATCTGAGTTTTTGCAGCAATATGACTGATGCTGAGTACAAGTTACTTTTGCAACTAAGTGAGGATAAAATTATTAGGTTTATAAAACCCAATAAGGGTGGGGGTGGTAATTATGTACCAAGATAATTATGTTTCTCAAATGCTTGAACTTGCATCTGATGATTTTATGAAGCCACCTTTGCATTGAATTTCTAAGTCTTATAAGTATATTGATTTTTTTACTCGAGAACATGGTGATGGATGAATATATTAGCCCTGAAACATTCCATTTTTGAATGTAACATTTCCTACAGTTCCTAAAATATTTGGTATACCTAAGATGCATAAGAATAAAAGAAGGCCCCCTATGAGACCCATTGTAGATGCATGTAAATCCAAAACACACCCCCTTGCTAAATATATTGATGTAAAATTGAACAACTGCCTTATATCTTTCCATCATTTGTGTTGTGACTCTTGGGATTTTTTGGAAAAACTTAGAGATGTTACCTATACTGAGGAAGTTATATTTGTAACTACAGATGTCATTAATTTATTTAATGTCATTTCCCATGAAGTCGGGCTTGAATGGTTCCATAAGTGTATTGTTGAATATACAGTGTGATGACAAGGAAATATATGTGCTCGACACTTTTATGGAATTAATATTGAAACATAATTATTTATATCTGGATGGGAAATACTTTTTGCAAAAGAAGGGGGTGGCCATGGGGGCATCTTGTGCCCCCATCTTTGGCAATATTATACTTCTACAATGGGAAAGGAAATATTTACTTAATACATTTACTCCCCTCCCTGGTACTTTTATGTCTGCTTTTTGGATGATATCTTTTTGATTTGGAAAAGAAGTGACAGGGCGGTAGAGGAATTTGTGTTTTATTTAAACATAACTACATTTTTTACAGTTCACTTACTCATATAATTCTAGAGAGATCAGCTATTGGAATGTTTTGATTAGTAAAGATATTACCCATGAAAGGTTTGTTAGTACCATTTACAAAAGCCCACGTACTCAAACAGTTTGCTTCATTGTTCTAGCTGCCACCCCAACATCAGAAGAAGGCAATAGCAAAAGGTATATAAGACTTGCTTGAATGGTATCTGAATGGGTCTAGAACTATTCACTGAAAGCACATTTCACTGAAACACATTTGACTGCACAATTCACTGAAAGCTCAATTCACTGAAAACACAATTCACTGAAACACATTTCACTGAAAGTTATATATGGCCTTTTCCCCACTGTAGTGTGACCCTGGAGTTAGAATATATAGTAAGGGGGGGCACCTCCCCCCACATTGTGGGGTGTGGGGGCATAGCACCCCCCCACCTATTTTAAATATTTTGAACTATACACATGGGTACTTGCACTTTCAATAAATTACTCTTTTCTAAACTTAATATATATCCAAACTATGTGGGGGCTATGCCGTTGACACCCCCCATACCCCCACTTACTATATAACTCCAGGGTCACACTACAGTGGGGAAAAGGCCATATATAACTTTCAGTGAAATGTGTTTCAGTGAATTGAGTTTTCAGTAAATTGTGCTTTCAGTGATTCATGCACAGTCATTTGACTTTCAGTGAAATGTGTTTTCTGTGTATAGTCCTAGACCCATCTAAATATGACACATATTTGATGGAAGGCCATAAGTTAAGTGAGATATTTAAGACCAGGCGTTAGCCCTGTAACATTATTAATGAAGTATTCAAAGAAGTTACTAGAAAAAGAAACAGTGGCCACTTTAGACCAATACTAAGAAGTGTTACTAGTTGTGTTAATGCCAGTTTGGGTCAACGGCCACATAAAGATTATTCCCAGGCACCGAATTTAAGAGTCATTATTGTGAAATTATTTATATTCTCAAGAAAAACTGGGATTTTTTTTTGTGTTTTGACAATATGTGTGAAGTTTTGGGGGAAGCTCCTATGGTGCTTTACAGGAAAGCTAAGTCTTTCAAGCAATTTTTTGATCATGCTATGAGTGAACAGGTGTATAAAACTAACAAAAAAAGTGGGACCGTATAAATGTGGATTTTGTCCACAATGAAAGTTTATTTTGGGGAGTGATTCTGTTATTATTAATGAGATTGAAATAATTTCTAAGTATTATGTCAATTGTAATTCAGTGGGGATTATTTATGCTGCCTTGTGTCAACACTGCAAATGTTTTTATGTAAGAAAAACAAACAGAAGCTTGAGGGACCGAATATGTGAAGATAATTTAGATATAAGAAACAACATTTTAAATAATGCTTTGTATAAACATATTATACAATTTTCTACTCATAATTTTTGTTTTTATGTATTGGATATAGTTTCAAAAATGCTAGTGGTGGCCCACGGGTAAATATTGCTGAATACTTTGAATTAAGATGGCAAATCAAGCTTAATGCTTTAAAACATCTAGGTTTAAATGACAATTTATCTATTGCTAATGTTTTAAAATTGCATTCTTACTTGGTTTGAGTAAGAACATTTTATATGTTTGTATCGCTTTAAGTATGATATTTAATATTAGATTTAGCCATGTGTATATAGTGGTGGGGGGGATTTGATTGTTTTTTGCTAATATGTGATTTTTTTCAGGAGGGTTTTTTAAACCAAATGTGATTTACTGTTGTTTAGATTCTGATGAAGTCTGTTATACACCAGATGAAAGTGATAAATCTTTTGTATGAATAATAAAGAATTCAGTTTTCCTTCATCTGGCTGGCTTTCATCTTTGTTTTCATCTGTTTGTTTCTTTGTTCCTGGTGGGTTTGTGATGTCTGTATGGGGTTACTCTGAATGGGTTGGCTGTGCCTCAGTGTTGGTAAATGAAGGTATTGTGAACAGCATTCGGCTGCTTACTCAACTTATGCAACAACTTTCCCAGCAAAGCAGGAATTGTGAGCTGTGTCTCCATGGTAATCAAGCTTTAACTGCAGCCTTTTTCCTATCTGTCTTTACCTCTTGGACAGGGGACTCTTATTTCTAATGATCCTGGTGAGATTAAAAGCAGTCAGTTGTTATTAAATGGGCAGAATGTAGATATTGAAGACAATATGGGGCTTCCAACACATTTTAACATCCATTCTTAAATTAATAGACCTTTTGCTTTTAGTGACAATGGGTGTGATGTTGGTGAAACTGTGAGCCGTTCTCTTTACCAGTTAGAAAATGTTCTCCTAAAATGTAAGAAATTACAGATGGAGAACTCATATTTTTGTGATTGTATTAATAATAAAATTGTGCCCAAAGGACTTCGATAATGGAAATTTCCTACAGGTTTAGTGGCTAACTCTCCCCTCCATAAAGACCTTATTGAGTTATTTGATAGACAAGATTTTGAACTGATGGAGGTATTTGTGAAACACAGACAGCCTACTGTTAAAAGCTTGATGCAGGAAGCCACTAGCCTGGACTTGCACATCACTTAAGACTTGTTATTTGATAACTATTCTGGGTACTATAAGAACATTTTTCTTAAAGTAGACAAGGTAGTCAATGATATAAAAAACTGAAAAGCTAAGAAACTTTTATTTGACAAACTTGAATATCAAAATGGTTGTGCATGTACAGAGGTCAAAAAGGGAGGCATGCTTACCTCTGTGGATGAATCTGTGGCCTTTGATAGCCAAGCTCCTATCACCTATTATGAATAGTTTCCCACCTTTACAGAAGGTCCCTTTAAGTTGGTCCAAATGTCTCCAGAACAGGAGGAACCAGCAGGTGCATCCATCAAATGGAGGAAAAGGGAGAGGAAGTCAGACATGCAGAACCAATAGGGGAACAGTTGCACCAGGCAGAGATACCGGCAGCAAACAACAGCATAAAGCAGAGTGTTTTGAAAATGATTTATAATTCTTCAGGTGACTTTAAATTGTTTAACTATACATCAGCTTTGGTTGGGCAAGAATGTGCTAACCTTCTTGCCAAAGGACAAACATTTGACCTGTGTTTGGTGCTAATATTTCAGATTTAATTATTGATCTTAAATTGTTTTTAAGGAAGATGAATTTTAGTGTAGAAGTATATTTAATCCACCCCTTCCCTTCCCCTTGCTTATATTTGAAAAGGTATGTGAGTTTGACTTTTGAAAGCTTGTTTGTAAGAAAAATCTGAGTTTTTGCAGCAATATGACTGATGCTGAGTACAAGTTACTTTTTCAACTGTGGAGGATAAAGATATTAGGTTTATAAAACCCAATAAGTGTGGGGGTGGTAATTTTGTACCAAGCTGATTATGTTTCTCAAATGCTTGAACTTGGAGCTGATGAAGATTTTTATGAAACCACCTCTTTGCATTGTATTTCTAAGTCTTATAAGTATATCGATTTTTTTACTTGAAGACATGGTGATGAATGAATATATTAGCCCTGAAACAATCCATTTTTTGAATGTAACATTTTCTACAGTTCCTAAATATTTGGTATACATAAGGTGCATAAGAATATAGAAAGGCCCCCTATGAGACCCATTGTAGATGCATATAAATCCAAGACAAACCCCCTAGCTAAATATATTCATGTAAAATTGAACAACTGCCTTAAGTCTTTCCATCATTTGTGTTGTGACTCTTGGGATTTTTTGGAAAAACTTAGAGATGTTACCTATACTGAGGAAGTTATATTTGTAACTATAGATTTGGTTAATTTATTTAATGTCATTCCCCATGACGTTGGACTTGAATGTTTCCATGAGTGTATTGTTGAATATAAGAATATGACAATAAGGAACCATGTGCTGGACACTTTTATGGGATTAGTATTGAAACATTATTATTTATATCTGAATGGGCAATACTCTTTGCAGAAGAAGGGGGTGACTATGGGGGCATCTTGTGCCCCCATCTTTGCCAATATCATACTTCTTCAATGGGAAAGGAAATATTTACTTAATACATTTACTCCCCTCCCTGGTGTTTTTATGTCCGCATTTTGGATGATATCTTTTTGATTTGGAAAAGAACTGACAGGGAGATAGAGGAATTTGTGTTTTATTTAAACATGACTGCATTTCTTTTTACACTTCACTTACTGATATAATTTTAGAGAGATCAGCTATTTGGATGTTTTGATTAGTAAAGATATTACCCATTAAAGGTTTGTTAGTACCATTTACAGAAGCCCATGTACTCAAACAGGTAGCTTCATTATTCCAGCTGCCACCACAATATCAGAAGAAGGCAATAGTAAAAGGTCAATATGTAAGACTTGCTTGAATGGTATCTGAATATGACACATATTTGATGGAAGGCCATAAGTTAAGTGAGATGTTTAAGACCAGGGGTTACCCCTGTAACATTATTAATGAAGTATTCAAAGAAGTTACTTGAAAAAGAAACAGTGGCCACTTTAGACCAATACTAAAACGTGTTACTAGTTGTGTTAATGCCAGTTTGGGTCAACAGCCACATAAAGATTATTCTCAGGCACTGAATTCAAGAGTCATTATTGTGAAATGACATATTCTCAAGAAAAACTGGGATATTTTTTTTTTTTGTGTGTTTTGACAATATATGTGAAGTTTTGGGGTAAGCTCCTATGGTGCTTTACAGGAAAGTTAAGTCTTTCAAGCAATTTTTTGATCATACTGTGAATGAACAGGTGTATAAAACTTAACAAAAAAGTGGGAACATATAAATGTGGATTTTTTATACAATGTAAGTTTATTTTGGAGACTGATTCTGTTATTATTAATGGGAGTAAAATAATTTCTAAGTATCATGTCAATTATTATTTATGCTGCCTTGCGTCAACACTGCAAATGTTTTTATATAGGAAAAACAAAGAGAAGCTTGAGGGACAGAATATGTGAACATAATTTAGACATAAAAAACAAACATTTAAATAATTCTTTGTAGAAACATATTATATAATTTTCTACTCATAATTTTGTTTTTAGTATTGGATATGGTATCAAAAATGCTAGAGGTGGCCCATGGGAAGATATTATTGAATACCATGAATTAAGATGGCAACTCAAGATTAATGCTTTAAAACATCCGGGTTTAAATGACAGTTTATCTATTGCTAGCATTTTAAAATTGGGTTCTTACTTGGTTTGAGTAAGAACATTTTATGTTTGTATCATTTTAAGTATGGTTTAACATTAGGTTTAGCCATGTGTATATAGTTGTGGAGGAAGTTTTTTGATTGGTCTTTGCTAATATGTGATTTTTTTTCAAGAAGGATATTTAAACCAAATGTGATTTACTATTGTTTAGATTCTGATGAAGTATGTTTGTTATACACCAGATGAAAGCATGAAATCTTTTGTGTGAATAATAAAGAATTCAGGTTTCCTTCATCTGGCTGGCTGCATCTTTGTTTTCATCTGTTTGTTGCTTGGTTCCCGGTGAATTTGTCCATATTCTCAGGGCAGGCTTATCAGGTAAAGATGGATAAAAGGGATTTTTTTCCATGATCATTATATATAGGGGATTTTGGGCAACCTGCCATCAGAAGAATACATGCAATATGTATCCATTCATTCTCTGGTTGCCCAGGTAATCCAGTTTAGTATAATAAGAAAGCTGGAATGTCTCCTGGTACTCATTTGAAAAAAGAAAAATAAACTTATCCTGGACATGCTGTCATCTCATGTCAGAAAATGGGCTGTGCAGGCAATTCAAACGTATGCAACTTTACCTACAATGCATCTTTAGGATGTAAGAAGAAATCAGAGCACTTGACAAAAACCCCACCTGGACACAGAAAGGGCAGTGAGTGAACAGGTGTATAAAACCATGCAGAAGTCACCCCAGTAGACAACTGCAAAGGAGAACTAAGTGATGTGATTCCACTATGCTAACTATTGTGCCCCTCCCCCGAATATGTAATATGTACAGTAGATCTCCCATAACACATGCTGATGGGGCTTCCAGAGCTAGAAATACATCACAACCTTGACAAATGTCATAAGAGTTTTAAGGTTATTGTGAATGGTGTTCATTAATGCCCTGGTTTATGGTACTGCCTAAAGAAACTAAACAGAATTGATGAGCTGAGGCTAAAAATAGGATGAAACAGGGTGTCGTAAGTAAGGAACTCTTCAGTATAGTGTCCAAAACTTTCTCAAAGTCTCAAAATCTCAATAGATGCAACCCAATATGCAGCCAATGGCAGGCTTTCTCTGCATCAGGATAAACAAGGCCTGATCCTGGGATGATTTACTTGCATATATCTGTGTCACAGTTATGCACTAATGCTGCTGATATTGAGCCTAGACAGATGACCTTGAGCTTTTCAAAGACATTTTTGTCCTCAGTGATGAGGGAAATGAGTATATGACTCATTATGAAAGATATAACCATGTTTGGCATAAGTGGTCCAGTGGAAATTGCTTATGCATGCTCACTGCTTATTTCCAAAGCTTTTAAAACATTCTTTTGTATTCATGCAATGGGAGAACAAGATACTTTTTTCAGAATATGTAGAACTCTACTACAGGGGCTGGGGCAATATTCTTGTGGTGAATTGTAAGATGCCATAGACTGAGTAGCTTACCCTATTTGACTAAAAAAATGGCCCACACTTCACCAAATCAGTAACAAATGTAGAAATTAACCAGACTTCAACGTGAATAAAATACTGTTGTTTTTATTAATTAAAACACATCACATAAGCGCCTCCATCTCTCATGGAGACTTCTTCAGATAAAATACACTCCCATTCATTATCTTATTTATAAACTAGCTGAAATTCATCATCATCACGAAATGCTAGTAATTAAAAAATTCCCTGTGTTAAAGCTGTACAAAGCACCTATTCCCATCACAAGTACTTACAAAAACATTTTTCAAAATAGAATAAACAATGAAAAATAAATGAAAATACATATAAATCATATTAAACTCCTATAAAATTTATGTTAGCAAATCTGCTTTTTCACTCAGTATGGGTTTGAGAGATACTTGGTCATTCAGACCTGGGGGGTGGGGATGATGCATCTAGTTGCAACTGCCAGACAAATTCTCTTTTTAATAAATGTCTTTGCCAACCACCATCCCTAGAATGAATTTGCACTTTTTCCGGTATACCAAAGCTAAACTTAACAACATTACTACACATAACAGATTGCCTGTACAATGCATTAACTTCCTTTTTCTTCCTGATCTCATAAAGGTGCTCATAAATTCTTGATTTCAAAGCTCTCTCTGTCTTTCCAACATAGTATCCTGAGCAACTCTCACATTTAGCTAGGTACACTAGTTTGTTGGTATTACAATCCCCTTTCACAAAGGAAACATTGGTATGCAAAACATTGTCCAAAAACATTGTTTTCTCTTTCATAATGTACATACAATATGCATAACTACCACAAGCTATGGTACCAGTCCCAAAGTTCTTGTCTGTTTGTTTAACATTTTTTAAGATATGTTTAAAATTCCTACCAGTTTTGCTTACAAAAAGGGATTCAGGCCCAACCAACTGGGAAACTTCATTATTAACCTTAAAAATACTCCAGTTCTTCTTTATAACTTCCCTAATCTCTTGGGAATAAACATTATGTTCCAATACTAGGGCTTTTTTGTATTTATTATCTCCCTTGTTCCTATTATGATTATTAAAATCCATCCCTAACAGAGGTGGATACTTGGTACTTACCCTACTTCCTAAATGATTTTTTGATGTAATCAGTTGATGCTCTGAGAAAAGCTAGGCAAGTACACTCCTCCATTGGTCAGGGACATCTGACGGTCACTGGGTTGGGAAAATTATGGTCTTAAAGAAGTCCTTAAACATTCTGTTAATATAATTTTGCACTACCACCAGAACCAGGTCATTACCTCTGAAATGCTTATACTATTTCCTGCTTCCTGTTCATACACCTTAAAGTTAAGGGATTGCTCTTGTTTTTTTCAGTGAGTATCAAGGGCCTAGCCCCCACATGCAAATACAAAGTGAAATATTTATAGTTTGGCACACACAGATAAATCAAATAAAAGGCAATAAAATTAGTATGCATGCAGAAAAAAATAAACTCAAGATATCTTAAGTTCCCTGAACCTAGATAAATTAATAACTAGCACTCACAGATAATTCCAGACAAACAAAACAGCATCATTGCCTCTTTTCATCTTTTAATAAGTGAATAAACAAACAAATAAATAAAATATAAAACAAATAAATAAAGCACTGGTGTAATGTATATCACAGAATTTTTATAAAACCCACCACCAACCATACTATTGCCAAAGCATCAGATGTGAATAAGGTTGCTGTACTAGTATATTGTAAATCTCTACACTATAATATGTGCATGTTGCGGTAAGTGTCTCAGGCTTAGACAAAGTATCTGAAATAATTCACAGGGTAGTGCCAGAGTCGGAAAATGTAATTAAGGTTAAGAAAAAAATACCTGAACTTGCAATGGGATTTTTCCCTAAGATGACTAAGGGCTGACCTAAAGGAATGTTATCTGTGAGCCATATATTCACTGTGTTTATTAAGTACTGTAGCTGTGAATGATCTACCTCCTGCCCAGGGCTAGGTGCTGGGTATAAATAACCTAGATACACCTGGTTATTTAGACAAGAATAACGTAGATACACCTGGTTATTTAGACAAGTGCTAATAACATTTTGGTCTGATATGTTTTGTTTTTTTTTTGAGCCAGTACAGGACAGTACTAAAGGGATTGCAGTTTTTAGCAGTAGACTGGTTTGCAAGAGGTGATAGCATTTCTTGACAGGGAATAATCTAAAGTTTTGGAGGATGAGGCAGTGATGTTCCCCACGTGGTGCCAGAGTTATAAGTTAAACAGAAAAACCTGCTCCCACTGGATAAATGCCTCAATACCAAAAATGAAGATCAAGTAAACCAAAAGGAAAGGTATGAGACAAACAACGGCAGTTCTGTAATAAGACAAAACAAATCTTTAATAAATCAAACAAAAATAACAATAAAAACGTGAGCGCTTTTGCAGTGTGACCCATTGCTTCTTCAGACATATACACTAACACCCTCAAGCCACCCTTTTATATATTTCAATTATGCTCAACAAATGTAGGAGTTAAACCTTATAATAAGTGCAATTTCTGCCAGTATACAGAAGTGTCAAATCAATTTATACAACCTGATTTAAAAAAGACCTTTTGGTTTAAAGCTGAAGCTACATGTGACACAGAAGATTTAGTCTATTTGGCTTACTGTCAAATTTGTAAGGCTTACTATGTTGGTAAAACAGACAGAATATTCAAATACAGAATAAGAGAACACTTATATGACATAAACAGATCCCAACCAAGACATGTTATGAATACCTCTAACCTACACACTTTTAAATTTTACATAATAGAAAATACTACGATAATCAACAGATTAGGGGACGTTAGAAACAGGACTGAGGTTAATGAAACCAAATGGATATTGAGATTGAGAGTAGATGTAGGAAAAGGACTAAATGATAAAGTCCCCATGAAACCAGTCCTGAAAGTTAGACCCCTCAAGTAATAATTATGATGTTACTTATGATGTAGATATTATATGAAATGCTTTGATCCCTCGTGAAATATACATTAAAAGCCTTCTTGTGTGTGTGTGTGTGTGTGTGTGTGTGTGTGTGTGTGTGTGTGTGTGTGTGTATATATATATATATATATATATATAGGTATATATATATATATATATATATATATATATATATATATATATATAGATATATATTTATGAAAATACCTTATGTTTTAATGGATTATAATATGTAATATTCTACATAAAAATGCATTTTTAATTTATGAATATATATTAATGTAATTTTAAAAGAATTTTATTACGCTATTCTAACTATTTTAATTAGATAATTATTTATTTTATTTTTATGTATTTTTAAACTTGAATGAATTCTTTTGTTGGATGATGGTAATTTTTTAACAAAATGTGGTATATACCCTTAAGGGAGGTAAGGGAGGTAACAAGCCACTTATTAATCAATTTGTTGAGTATAATTGAAATATATAAAGAGTGTTAGTGTATACGTCTGAAGAAGCAATGGGTCACACTGCAAAAGTGCTCACGTTTTTATTGTTATTTTTGTTTGATTTATTAAAGATTTGTTTCGTCTTATTACAGAATTGCCATTGTTTGCCTCATACCTTTCCTTTTGGTTTACTTGATCAGAGTTATAAGTCAACTGATATTATCTGAGCGAAGCTTGAAGCCAATTCAGGATGGAGACAAAGTCATAATAACAGATAAGAATGCTATATGTAGTTTGTTGGATTATCATTTGTATTCCAATGGCTGTGCATGCCTTTGAACTGGGCATAGGGAATTTTACAGTGGGCTCCCAATTGTTTGCTTTGTGCATGGGGTTTCCTGACTTCAGGGTGTTACCATTTGAGCAAGAAATGTCCTTAAATATGGTGATGTTACTGAAGCTATTTTGTGTCCTGAAAAGACATTTTGATTGCATTTCATTTCATTTGAACAACCTCTAGCCATTTTGTAATTAAGTGCATTATTACTTTTTATGAGTATGTCTGATGTTAGCTACAAATGATGATAAACACCACAGTACTATATCATTGGCATATCCCAATATTTGAGAAGCTGGACAATATGTGAGCCAGCACAGAAAATAATTAATAAATAAATAAAATAGTAGTTGTCCCAACATATTGTTACATACTACCCCTGGGAAAACAGTTGAAGTTATAGGGTTGTTGTGGTCTGGAGACAAGAGGGCTACATTTGCAAATAGTGAACTGGTTTAGGTTCCCCAATGTAAGGTCAAGTTTACCCAGGGCATTAATCAGTCATAAGTGGTTTAAAACATCAAAAGACTTTATAAGTTCTGTAAGGACACTACCATTAAACAAAGCCTCACTTTTGCTGCTTAAGATAGCATTGTTTAGTAGAGGATGGGTCAGTGGTAGTATTTCTACAATTCCTGAACCAGTATTGAGAGACTATTAGAAGAGGAGAGCATTAGGTGAGTCTACTTGTGGGACATTATACAGTGGCATATTAACTCTTTGCGTAGTATGTGTCTAGATCCTTCTATTGAAACATAAATAGGATATTCCAGAGAATCCCCCTTTTATAGAATAGACTTCCTTTGGATGTAAAGGAAAAATACACTCTGACCCTCTTTAAACATAACCTGGACAAACGGATGAGCAATCATAAACCCACCCTGGGTATGGCCCCTCAAGCTCACATTGAAAATGGTCATAAGTAGTCATAAATTAGCCATGGTGATATGTACATATTGATTTGGCTAGGCCGGGTTCAGGCGTGTAGATCACGAGACGAATGCCGGCAAGCAACAACGCCGAAACTAGAAGGCCGCAGCACTGCTAGACCATAGAGCGGTGCGGCCGAAAGGGAGATACGCCGTGGGAATCCACATTGGTGGGAAAACCAACAAATGGAGACAACCCCTAAAGCAGGCACGCGGGCTGCAACCCGACAGTGGAAACAGCTGCGCAAAGCTGAAAACAATGTAAAACAGCAGAACAGAAATAACAGCAGCATACCTTAAGCGCTCCACATGTCCACACAAAGCACAATAATAAATTTAGCATGAAAATAACAGCAACATACCTGTACTGCTCCACAAGTCCACACAAACCCGCACAGTAAACATTCCCAGGAAGCAAACAGTAAAACCCACAGTAGCTGCAGCTGCAGCAGAGAGTACATACATGCGCATTTCCCAGACAGCAAGAACACCAGAAGCATACCTGCCAATACACCCTAACAGTATATAACAGCACAGACAGCCCTGAGCTGTGCAGAAAATGGGTAGCCCAAATACCACACACATGTGGACATCCAGCACTGTAGTGGAACAGACAGATGAGTTTCAGACTTCATACCCCTCAGAAAGTACATGCTACTGCAAGACCTGTTGGTGTAACACCAATGAAGCATGTCACAGCATGATGGGCACAGTGTATCTGTGAGTACCACTGTTGTGAATGGCTCCAATACATGACCAACCCAAAGTGATGGAGAGGCATGCCTGCAACAGACAGAAACTGTCCTGCCAGAGCCCTCCTAGTGCAGTGGCAGGTGGGAACATGCCAACTCGGGCAAGCACAGACTACCAACCCAACAGCAGGGAATAAACATTGTAGTAGGGGAATACTGTCACGCAGGGGTAGAAACCCTCCACCCAATCCACAGCAGCATGTGTGTATTGCAGGGGGCCGCCAAATCCATCCATTGGTTGCTGCAGCTGGGGTACACAAGTATGCAGGCCCATGTAGGCAGACAAGGGTGCAACACAGAGTAACCTCCCTATGTAACCTCTGTCACTGAAACTGAGACTAGGCCCCACACCCTGATTGGCCAGCAGCAACAGCTGGGAGTTAAAGGAGACCTATGCAGTACATGTAGAAATTGTGTTGCAAGCAAACTGTGTAGACACCTACCAGACTACAAGCACTTGTCAGCCCCATGGCTGTGTGAACTGCACATAGTGAAACCCTAGCAGAACAGGCAGTCAGAGCAAGGTGGAGTGCAGACAGCTGCACAGGGCCACTGTGGCAGGCAGCGCTACTTCACAGGGTACAACACAAGATGGTGTACATCAACTATTCTAATGTCTGATAGTGTCTTGTACCAGGGTCGTGTCTACATCCTGTTCCCAGCTACACTGGCCATGATGGATACTGACAGGCCATCAACAAGTGGCGTTACCATGATGGAATCTATGTATCTGTATAGCCTTGGTCAGCTTGGCAACAGATGCAGCACAGTGCCCAGCCAACGGGGCAAACCAATGCTGGTAGTGGAGGGATACCTCTACCATTTGGAGCATGAAGCACCACCTAAATGGTACTGGGCATGTATCAAGCGGAGAGTAAAGGCCTGCAGAGGTCATGCCATCACTGTTCGTCAGGATGAGGGGGAAGAACTGCTGAAATCACTGCCACACCAGCAGGGCCCAGATGCAACAATAGCCCAAGTGGCTACACTGCGAGCAGAACTGCGGCAGAGGGAGGTAACCGGCAATGACTTGCCAAGCCTGGTAATGCAGAGTGTCCTAGGCACAGTGGATGACAATGTACTACAAGAGATGCCTTGCCGTGCCATCCTGTGTCGTAGCATAACCAAGGTACAGCAGAGGGCACGGGCATCCATGACCACACCTCCAGTAACACTCGCGGATATTGATGTCAGCCAGTATACACTCCGTAGTGGCAGCTTTATTCTCCGTAGAAGGTCTGATATGGATGGGACTGATTCCTTGGTTCTACTTACAATGTCACAGAATCTGACTGATCTGTGCAGGTCTGACATCATTCTTGGGGATGGCACTTTCCCCACATGGGCTGATATATGTCGCCAGCTGTATACATTACATGGATGTATTGGCTCCCCCACCTCAACAAGGATCGTCCCCCTGGTGTACTGTCACATGACACGGAAGTCAGAGTCGACATACAACAATATGTGGGAGATACTGAAGGGTATGGCCGCAGAACAGGGATGCACCTTGACTCCACAGTATATTATGACTGATTTTGAGAAGGCAGCGATCTGTGCCAGCTGTAAGGCATTCCCTAAGAGTATTTTGAAGGGGTGCCCTTTCCATTTTGCACAGATCATTTGGCACCAAATCCAGTATCACCACCTTGTGGCCCTCTATGATATGGATACTGGTTTCTCAATTGCCATCCGCAAGCTAATTGCATTGGCATTCTTGCCACTGGAAGATGTTGTCCCTGAATTTTTGGACATTTTGGCTATGACTGTGCACAGCATATTGGCGTATTTCTGGACCATCATTATGTGCAAGGCCGACCACGCAAGTATGCATCCCACTGCTCTGCACAGCAATGACTGCCATCGTCCTACCCTTTGAGGTTTTGGAATGTGTGTGATGTCTCTGACATGGACTTCCCGTGGACTAATAACTAGGTGGAGGCATGGCATCGTCGGCCGAAGGTGTTACTGGGATGCCCTACTGTACAGCTATCCGACCTTCTGTCTGTTCTGCAACAGGAACAAAACCTGACAAATACCCAATGGGAGTCTCTTTTGAGGGGGATGCCTGTGACACCATGTAGGAAGGCTATTGTTGTAAGGGAGCATCGCCTAAAGCACATCTTGCAACATAAGTGTGACTACAGTGATGTGCAGGATTTTCTCCATGCTGTGGCACATTTCTTCAAGTTGTGATTATATCCAGGTTTAGTATGCACCAAGCACTGCACACATCACTTTACATATTGTGTTAATGAAGGCTTTGCCCACAGCACACAGGTTTCACACTACCACTTTCATGCCCACTTGGCATCCTATGCCAGGCACATGTTCCACTGACAGCTGCACATGGTGGCTTCTAGGGGAGGGGGTTCAGAGTGTATCACTGTGGGGGTTTGTGTCTGCCACCTGTGGTTAGGGTGCAGGGGGTTCCTCTATTCCCACAGGGAATTGTCCACAGGCATTTGTCACTGCAGCTAAACTGCCAACCTGCCATGTGTCCACATCCAGCTGTCTCACAGGGGGGTGTCGCACCACCTAGGTGCCTGAACCCAGCTAGGCCACTAATGATCCTTGGAATCAATAGCCTAGTATTGACCTGTAAACCTATTCTATTCATGTCTATATACATTAGCTATTCCTCCTCCTCATGCATCACTGATGCTTTTCCAAAGGTTTGCCCTAGCCTGATAGCAAGGAGCATGTTCTGTAGTGATTTGAGGTGATTGAGCCTATGACCTTCCAGATGGGAGGGGTACCTATTACCTTTTATATGCATGGAATAGGAAATATGCCCTAAGTAAGGTCTGAAAATTTAGTGTCATGAAGGGAGAGCTAAGTACTTTGCTGTAAATTAAAAAAAAAACAGTTACATCATACCATGACTGAGCTGTCCTGTTTTTAAAAGGCAGTCAGCAATATATGAGAAATTTTTTTTTGAGAACTGTGAAATGGAAGGGTGAAATCTAAATATTTGTTCTTTGGATGTCTGCTACCTTTTTTCTGGACCTTGGAAGACAAGGAAATTGAGCTGGATAATAGTAGGATAGCCTTATCCTCATATATGCATGGAATAGGAAATATGCCCTAAGTAAGGTCTGAAAATTTAGTGTCATGAAGGGAGAGCTAAGTACTTTGCTGTAAATTAAAAAAAAAACAGTTACATCATATCATGATTGGGCTGTCCTGTTTTTAAAAGGCAGTCAGCAATATACGAGAAAATTTTTTTTGAGAACTGTGAAATGGAAGGATGAAATCTAAATATTTGTTCTTTGGATGTCTGCTACCTTTTTTCTGGATCTTGGAAGACAAGGAAATTGAGCTGGATAATAGTAGGATAGCCTTATCCTCATATTTCTTTGATCAGACTTGATCCAGATATCATCTGTGGTGTCTGAAAAGGAAGTGTTTCCCTGTGTTATTGCAAATGCCACTGTTTAGCACACTAGAGAAATGGAGGAGTGAATTTGAGGGAGATTATGTAGAAGAATATTAACTTTCTGGTTAGTTTGTGAGAAGACATTATCCACGTGCTGTGACTTTTGGCATAAAATCTGAGGAAGGAGTGGCATAAATCTACATTAAATAGACTATATGACAGAGATTTCTTTGAGGAGAACTATACAATTAAGGAGGGATTTTTCACTGGGGCACTGGGGTAAACAAGTGGTATAAGATATGGTTCTGAACTGATAAGAAATGGTACATTTGAGTGAAGGGCAGAATGAACTCTCAAAGATGCAGGAACAAATTTAAGGTATATACTCTCCAATTAAACCCTGAACCTTGATGGTTCTGACTTGTCCAAAGTCAGGAAATGCAACACAACACCTGCCACTGCAGGTCAACTGATCTGTCTGATATAATGTACAGCAGTGGAAGAAGAGGAACACAAACTGTCAGTGTAGCTAGGTTTTTGTCATTGAACAGGAAAGGCATTTGCAGAATAACTTACTCCTTGGTATTTGTCAGACTGACAGCTGAAGAATTATTTATACCCACCATTGTGGAGAATACAGGGCAGTCTGAGAGTGGTACCTGCTGCTGTAGAATGTGTGATGTAGTCTTTATGTGTTTGGAGTACAGGAACAAACTTCAGGAAGGCTGCCTTACCTCAGGTCCTAGTCTGGCCACTGCAGAAGATCTTGTACGACAAGTAGCTGGTGTCAGAATAAAGAATGTATTTCAAAGGCAATACTGGTTATGGTACAGAAATGACAGTCAAGCTGAAACTTCTGCCCAGAACATAGTTTACCTGCTGTGAAGGATCTAATTTAATGGGGAGAGGTAGCTAATAGTCCTTAGAGTCTACTGGTTGGGAAACAACCAATAAATAAGAAAGTATATTCCTTGCCTTATCTAATGTTAGATTTTCCTAGATAATAGACTTTGTTCACATATTTTCAATAAACATACAACACAAAACTCCATCTGTTAATGTTTCACTTGTTCCTCTCCAAAATCATAACCTTCTACTAAATTGCACAACATTGCTACATAACCATATATACATATAGATCTATTTAAATCCATTGAGTACTACTTTTGTTGAAATGCATAATGTGGACCCATATTCATCAACATTATGCATGTCTACATGCTAATATGCATGCACCGAGAAAGCATCAGTTTTTTTGCAGGAGGGCAACCCCCCTGAATCCCTCAACACCCTCATACCTCCTGCTGATTATATATCCTAACTCCGAGATCACACAATCCCCAGGGAAAAGGGTATATTCCCAACCTGGGGACTGTTGATCTCAAACACATGTTGAGCATCTGTTTAGTCAACCAAAGTGGGTTGATTAAACAGATGATGACCAAATTACCATTCAACAAAGTTCATGAGATCCCTATGTATATATGCTTTGATTTCTATTATTGCTATATAACTAAACATACACACACACATATATATATATATATATATATATATATATATATATATATATATATATGTGTGTGTGTGTGTGTGTGTGTATATATACATATATATATGTGTGTATATATATATATATATATATATATATATATATATATATATATATATATAAGTTTACCTCCATAATGTCACCAGCCACATCGGCAAACCCACTTTCGTGAACTCTGAACTGCATCTTCACAAAACCTCAAACGCAGATATTCCAAACCACAAAATCTCGCCCCCTTTTGACCCATGTTATCACCTGTTTGTAGGTGTGGTGCAGTCATAAATTTTGACTTTCTATGTTTTGTCAGCTTTCTGAGGTTTTGGTGGAAATGGTTTGGCGTTGTGCATGTTCACAGTTGTGGCCGACGACATTATGAAGGTAAACTATATATATATATATATATATATATATATATATATATATATATATATATATGAGTATATTCACAAAAATCAAATAACCCATTGTTGATATACTAAATATCGATGTCTTTACGTAAAAACCATGTATGTTGACAAGCAACTACACTTGCTTCTGAGAAACAACCTCAGCAAATGCAAAAACAAACAAAACACTCATGTCACTACTCGTGTGGGGGGGTTGCGCCCATGTCACCACCTGCTAATTTAATATACTAACTCTGAGATTGCACAAACACTGGGTAAGGGCATATACCCTAACCCTGGGAATTGTTTGATGTCAGATACCTATCATAAATGATCAACTAAACAGGTGTCAACCAAACACAATCTAGACCAATGCGGCAATGCGCTAGAACCCATATATATATATATATATATATATATATATATATATATATATATATATATATATATATATATATATATACACACACACATACATCCTTTTGTTCCTATAATGAAAATTTGTTGCTGTTCAGTACCTGATGGAAAATCTTTTTCATATCTTAAAACTATTGAAACTTTGGCTTCTATGTACTATTGAACAGTACAACAGTCTGTATGCTTTTGTGACTCTTTATTTAGATTTGGCCAAAGTGCTCAATACAATTCTCCATGCTTCAATATTAAACATGTTAACTTCTTTTTTATATATTATTTCATGTATTAGTAACTGTCTTAACTTCATTTTGTAGTAAAATCAGGGATTCTGTCTCACTCCCTTGTTTGATCTCCAGGGGCATACCTTAGGGCTCAGTGCATTTGTTTTTTTAATATACATTACATTAACTATGCCTATTACCAAAAGTCTTAGGTAGGGCAACTTGCTAATGGCACTGAGGTGACAACAATGATTCATGACATCAAAGATCACTAAAGCTACTGTCAGTTATTAAGAAATGATTTTCACACCTGGACTACAAGCAATCAAATTACATGCACAGTTATGCACATAAGGCAACAGCCAGTGTTACCCCTTCTGTTTAAACACCAACTGTCACAAGTCAGCACAGAGATCCATAAGTCACAGAACATAACAAACTAAATCTTGGTATTAATGCCAACCTGATAATTAGAATGTATTCTTGTGCGATTGTCCATAACTCCAGAGAGGTCCCTTGACAAGCCAATCAATATCTGGGACTGTAATGAAGTTGAATAATTTGTTCCATTAAGAACAGCTAACTCATTTTAGTTAGCTTATGTGCTTTACATAACAAATACTAACAAAAGGTATGTTGTTTAGACTTATTTAAAAAAATGTTAAATAATCCAGTGAGTATTCTCCTTCCATGTTACAACAACATTGATTATATAGGGATATTGAGCAAACTTTGCCAACATTTTTTTATTCTTTTTGATTTTTCTCTACTATATTTGTGATTTTTACCTACTTGAATTCTTCCACGTATGTATTAAATCCATTACCGCTGCCTCCCTTAGCAAGGCTAGGCTGTCAACTGGCATTCATGTGTTCGGGGAGATTAACAAAATTTCAGCCTTCATTTTTTTTTCACATATGTATAAGTACTTTAAAGAAGTGTGTAGTTCAGTGGCAGGAAGTCATTAATTGCCATAATTGTATCTGCAGCAGTCCTACAAATTCTGCCTTGCAGTATGCATGAAACCGCCATACTGAAAAATATTGTAAGAGACTTGTGCTTTTGTATGATGGCAATAAATTCCTTTCTGAGTGCTTGTGTATTGGTATATTTACAGAAACATGAAAATTATGCCTAATTGAAAACTATTTGCAAAATTAAAAGTAAAGGTAACTCTCAGTATGCATCAAGCCATACAACCTAATGTGCAAGCATCAATGACAATTTTCTCCAAAGCATCTAACGTTTTACCTAATGTTATTCTACAGCCTCTAGGTCAGTTGTTTTGGAGATATTAATCCATACACAGAAATATTGCACATATTCAAAATTACTAGCCCACTGTTTGCAAAATTTCTAGCACAGTACATCATATAGGGACAGTGACAGCATAATTTTTTGTTTCTTACTGTGGCATTTCACACTCTTATTAATAATAACATGTAGTGTACTCACTTATGAAAATATTAAAGTAAATATGCAATTATGTATAACAAGAGACAAGGGAAGGTTAATACCTCAATTGCAGTATATCATAGATCAACACTCTTAGTGTCATTTTGTTACTTAGACATTGTCCTTTCAAATGCTGGCTATTAATTGGTAAGTCACTTTGTTAATGTATACATCCACCAAAAGTGTCATGAGACCATACGTAGCTAAGGGTGTTAAATAAAAATGTACAAAAAGGCTGCCATATATGAGTGAATGAGTTAATTGATTTTTACTTTACCAGTGATTGGCTGCTGTAGTTTCTTAGTTACTGTTTTTGAAATGTACGTCTATGGTGTGGTAATCCTGTGCAGGTACATCTATAAGCTGTTACTGAAGCTGACACACTAAATTTGCTGCCAACTGTATCTGGCTCAGTGGCATTACTGTACCCTACAGTGTCACTCTGCTTAGTCTTTTCAACCAGATGCACATTCCTGCAGCTAAGGGTCTGCATCTTTCATTGTGCTCGTCCACAACATTCCTTCTTTTACTCTGCTCTCTTTCATTCTCCTTTGCTGTACATATGCAAATATATAGAGCACAGTACTTGGAAGCCAGCATGACGGACTCTATAAAGTATGGGAATTTCATTTATGAAGTGCAGTAAAAATGCATTTGGAAATGTCATTTTGGTTTATTCTTGGTTCTCATTGTATGTTTGTGGAGTGGACAGTAAGCCTGAACAAGAATTTAAGTGCAAATCCAGGGAATTACATACTAACTCCAAAACTGCCATATCTTGGAACATTCTTTCTTTGTCAAGGTACAGTAGTCTTAGAGATAGCATATGTAAGTGGTGGGTAAAGGGGTATGGGAGGCCTTGTACCTACAAACATTATTTTTGTACTGAACAATGAGTTTCATACTTCACTGCTGATATGAACATTCAATGTATAGTAAAGTTGTGAGTACTTTGTTGTGCCTAGCTAGCAACTATGTGCTTGTGTGAAGCAGAACCATAGCTCAGTCATTATTTATTTATTTATTTATTTATTTATTTAATATGCTAACCAGGTTGGTGAGCTGGTCTAGTGACCCTTTTCAGTCATGATCCAGGCTCAGAGTACATAATGCTTACAGCAAAGTAAATACTTACAGGAGAGCAAAGTACATATATAGAAGTAATGCTTCAACAGCATAGTAGTTATAAAATGACAGTACAGTACAGTTTTTACAGAATTTACATTTTTACATACATGGGAGAAAGTTATTAGATAAGTATTCAGTTTGCAGATGAATCATTAGGGTAAAGCTGTGATTTTATCCAGTGTTTTCATAACTGCTATAAATGGCTTTTCCCATCAATTATTTATTTCAGTTTTGAAAGTTGGTAGGGATTTTTGATTTTATTACTTTGTCTAGAACTTTGTTCCAAGTGACTAGACACAGTTTGGAAAAGGATCTTTCTCCCATAGTAAGCTTGAAAGGAGGTCTGACCAGCAGGAGAATTTTTCCTGTTTTTTTTTTTTTTTTGTTTATTATTATTTTATCTATCTATTGTTACTACAGTTGAACATCTGAGATGTGTACACAAACAACAAAGTAACAAAAATTCTGGATGGGATATGAGAGTTATCTGTGAATAAAGCATGACTGCTGTAGTTTATTCAATTCTACTACAATAGAGTTGTAGAGTTAGTGTAACTTGAGTGAAGCTAGATGGAAAGAAATAATTTACTGTGGGGGCTACTAACTGTGTGAACAAAGTTGCAGTACATTATGTGGCTATTATTTTTTATCACAATCAGATGTCTGAAGTATACACAGTCAGTAAAATGACTATAACTTTTGGATGGAGGTGGAGGCTTGCTGTGGATGAAAGCAACTTACCCTATTGGTGGTAGTTCATCTTAAACAATCTGGCTTTAAAAGACTTTTGTACATTTATGTGAAAAAAGAATACGTTCTACAGCTCTAACTGCTCTTTGTGTGGAAGTTGAAACTATCTGATTTTACATCATGTATCTGCCTTTTTGCCCCATATTTTGGTCTGTGTGACCATAGTTGGTCTGCTTCTTATAAAATTTGTGATTTCTGGCAAATCATTGAGGACTGCAGAAACTAAATAATGACAAACATTTCAGTTCATATCCTTTAGAAAATGCGTGCCAGTACAAAAAAACATTTTTGCAGCATTTTTTAAGAACATAAGAGCAGTGTTTAAAATGTATCCCATTATTTTACTTTGTCCCTAATTTTTCTGCTTTGCCATGATTCTTGTGCTAAGAGGTTGAGAGATATTTTTCATCACAATCAGATGAGGTGCGCATAGCAAAATGACTATAACTGCTGGGGAGAAGCTGTTTTGTAGATGAAAGTAACTTACACTCTTGTTATTTGCTCAGTTTAAACAGTCTGGCTTTGTAGGATTAGCATGCATTTATGTGAACTAAGAATACATGTGGCTAGTGTAGCTTGAACCTTGGTAAATTCACACCTTTACAATTCCAGGATTCTGTACTAACTGCCACATAGTATTTATTTCCAGTGCAAATTGAATGAAGCTCCTCCATTTTATTATTTAAACCAATAGCATTAAAGTAGTGTGCCTTTAGAAAATGTGCTATGTCTCCCTTCGTATTTTCACATTTAACATTTTGACTGAAGTCCAAAGAATGCTTAATAACATCTGTGTGTTTTTCACTTAACAATTTTCTCCCAAAGAAAACCAGAATTCTTATGAAAAATCATGCCATACCCCAATATACAAATCTTTGTCACTGCAAAATGTGTCTAACCACCAGTTAAACAACATAGGTTTGGTGAACTGATGATCTACCAATGCTGAGGAAAGAACATTTTCAGAGAGGCATATGTTCACTTTATATTTTAAACAGATCTCAACAATACTGAGATTGTTTGGATTGTTTTGAGAGGGTGGCACAGTGGTACAGCGGTTAACATTGTTGCCTCATGGCAAGAGGTTCTCCTGTTCAATTGCCGGCTGGGGTGCCCTCTGTGTGGAGTCTGCATGTCCTCCCTGCATTCGAGTGGGTTTTCTCTGGGTACTCCAGTATCCTCTCACATTCAAAGACATGCATCTACAGCATTTATCCCGAGGCATCCGCTGAAAATAATAGGCCCTATCCTAGTCAGACTTTCCTGGTTAACAAATATTAAATAAATATTTTGTATCTGCTTGTACATATAATGTAAAAGTATATATACCAGATCATTCACTCCAGCATGTATTAAAACAGAGTCAAATAATATATTGCCTGTCATTAATTTCTGCAGGCCTATTGGAATACCATATAACTTGCTCCTACTAAGACTTGACAAAGACATTTTATCTTTATCAAATATTTCTAATAGGCCTAATGGACTTTCTCATCATACAATCTCCCAAAACTAAGACTCCACTCTGTTGTTTAGTTCCAGTAGTGTTTTCATTTCATTCACATGGGTAACTAATCCTAAAATTTACTCCTACAGTCCTTTGTTTTAGCTTCTTGGTTTTCATAACACTAGACGGACTTTTCTCACTAAAATCATTATCTTCCCTCTGTCTTCTTCCAGATCTACCCCCTTTAGTTCCTTCACATATATCATTCATACTAAGATCAACAGTCTCTTATGATCAACAGCCAACAATGTATCAATCTGATTCACAGCAATGGAAAAAAGCTGTCCATTTGAACCCTAGCATCTATATGTATTTGTATAACATCAGGCCCAGTACCGACACATTTATCAGTAACATTCTTAATTTCTTTATATGTAATAGATACTTAGTCTGTCTCCCTCTACATTCATTGTTTCATGATCTAATTTAGTGTAGCAAGATATCACCTCAATTTGAACATCTGCTTCAATGAAGGAGTCATTGATATACAAAGATCTGTCTGTGAGAATTTAGTGAAACACACACCAGTGTCCCTTTGACGCTGCATGGAATACCCTTTCCAAAAAACTCCATTAAAGTTTAATTATCCATGCCAACAAGTCCAACATCTTGTCCTAACCCTGAGTTTCTGACTATAAATCTGCTAAATCACTACATTTTAAACATAAGGTGCAATTTCCATCAGTAACATTATTACTTAATGTACAATACATGAAGCAGAGGCAGCACTAAAACTGGCCCTTTCCTCCATTAATGACAGTAACCAAATGTCTGCAAGTCTATCTTTTATAATATGAATTTTATCTGAAAGTAGAACCTTCTGCACACCTTGCATGCTTCCTGTACCTATCACACGCATCAAGCTTCAATGCATGACACATCTTAGCGTCGTCACATCATGGACACTGCACATGACCACTGACAAGAGGATTCAGTTAAAAACTTGAACTAAATATCAGTCCAGCAAACCACTTGCATGCAATAACACTCACTCCCCCAAGAATAGAACAAGAAATAAAAATGTTTAGATGGTGCTTGCTAACACTGGAGAATACTAAATGTAAAAGAAACTTCACACAAATGTACACACAATGTTTGTCTCCTGACCACTCACAAGCGGGTTTAGTTAAATAGCTGAACTGAATATCAGTCCAGCCAATCACTTGTATGCAGTAATAAATACTCCCTCAAGAACAGAAAAATAAATACAATGTTTAAATGGTTCCTATCAAAACAGGAGTGAACCAAAATGTAAAAGAAAACCACACAAACGTACACACAATGTTTGTCTCCTGACCATTCGCAAATGGGTTTAGTTAAATAGCTGAACTAAATATTAATCCAGCCACTCACTTGTGTGCAGTAATAAACACTCCCTCAAGAACAGAATAATAAATAAAAATGTTTAAATGGTTCCTATCAAAACAGGAGTGAACCAAAATGTAAAAGAAACCTTCACACAAACGTACACACAATGTTTGTCTCTTGACCACTCACAAGCAGGTTTACTTAAATAGCTGAATTGAATATCAATCCAGCCAATCACTTGTGTGTAGTAATAAACACTCCCTCAAGAACAAAAAAATAAATAAAAATGTTTAAACGGTTCCTATCAAAACAGGAGTGAACCAAAATGTAAAAGAAAACTTCACATAAACGTACACACAATGTTTGTCTCCTGACGACTCACAAACAGGTTTAGTTAAGTAGCTGAACTGAATATCAGTCCAGCCAATCACTTGTGTGCAGTAATAGACACTCCTTCAAGAACAGAAAAATAAATAAAAATGTTTAA